>NC_067409.1:110278622-110506747 GCF_009764475.1 Pristis pectinata
ACATTGAAACACACAGTGAAATACATCTTTTGCGTAGAGTGTTCTGGGGGCAGCCCGCAAGTGTCGCCACACTTCCGGCGCCAACAAAGCATGCCCACAACTTCCTAACCTGTACTTCTTTGGAATGTGGGAGGAAACCAGAGCACCCAGAGGAAACCCATGCAAACACAGGGAGAACGTACAAACTCCTTCCAGACAGCGGCCGGAATTGAACCCGGGTCGCTGGCGCTGTAATAGCATCATGCTAACCGCTACACTCCCATGCCGCCCACATTCCCTCACCTAATACCACCAGATATTGCTGCTACATATCTTTTGAAATTCAAGAGGCAACTTTCCAAAGCAGCACACTTGTGTCAGTGACTGTTTCAATAAATTGTAAGCAATGCCGGTTCCATCTGGGACTCAATGGCTCTCGTAATTCTGTGTGCATTCACATCAACCATTTCCTGCCGTTGACTCAATTTAGTCCTCATCTAAGTCTACCAGAGCATTTTTGTTTGGCACATTAACTATTAACCACTTGTGACAGGTGTCTCTCTGTTGAAATTCATAGCTTTTAAAATACAAAGTTCCAGGATCAGGGCTGGTGTAAGGGAGAATAAGGTACAGTGATGCCCTGCCTCCATTGTTGCAGTTTATCTCATTGGCTGGAGCAAGATGTATGGCCAGGGGAAGGTGCATGTGAGGCATCAGTTACAAAACACACCAATATTTAGAGGCAGAAGAGATAGTGGAATGAGGGGAGGTCGACTATGAAAAGGGTGACCAGACACGTGAATACCATCAACTGCAATGATTTACATGTTCCTCATGAACACTGGCTCATTTGAGCCCATGACCGCCAGCTTACTCCTCTCGACAACACTGAGCAGTTGGGACTGGATGGAGTCACCTCCACTTTCCTGCTCCAAACAGTGATTGCCAGCAAATGTTTCCAGCAAAGAAGAAGGAATAAAGAGAGACAGAGAGAGTAAGAGAAAAAAAAAGTAGCTACCCTGGTGAAATAGCTGTAGGTTTGTCATGTGAGATGTCACGTAAGTGTTGGAGCATTCGTGACTATGTATGTGTAGCAATATTAGGTGGCTGCCTTTGTGGAATAACTGTAAGCATGTGTGTGCTATAAGCTGAGTGAGTGTTCAAGAGCATTTGAGTGCAATGCTGATAATTTCTGATGAGACTTATGTGTGACGTGTCTAGACTAGGCCAGGCTAGTGTGGTAATTTAACTTCTGTTCTCATTTGACTAGGTCTAGTTGATCTTGGCCTATATTTATTTTGCTGCCTCTTCCTCTTGGTGCTTCACCTTGGCCTGGGATACGTCTGAACCCCAAATGTAAAACACCTGCCTCTACTACCAGGATGAATGTACAAGCTGTCCCTGGATACAAACAGGTCCCATTCCTACAGACGTCCACAAGCCAATTTTGTCCACAAGTCAGAAAATACACAAAAACACTCAATATGGTGACTGTACCTCCACTGTATTGCAATGAATGGCATCAAAAGCACATAAGACTGATAAGAAAAACTAATTACTAAGATTGCAGAGGAGAATCTAGTTCTGTCATAGAAACAAATGTATGTATGCACATTGGAATTTTGAATTTAATATGGAAGCTCGTTTGTATGAAGGGATGTCCATAAGTCGGGTGTTTGTAACCCTGGCGTAGCCTGTAAAGGTTGCCGTTGATGAACCTGGGGCCACTCCCAATCCAGTGAAAGACCTCTTGCACTTGTCAAGTCTGAGGAACCTTCAATGGTGTGATATGTCTGTCTTTCAGAAGCTGGGGCCCTTAAGTTACTGAGCACTGGATGAATTCCACAGGTGCTGAAAAGCAGTTAATGTGTGCTAACAGTGGAACTATAATGCCATGCATTTTTAATTTTCACAGTCTTTTGTACAAAGTTCAAGGAAGAAAATCATGATCCAATTTACCAGGACAAATCAAGTTTCAGTCTAACATGCTGCAATCTTTTGGCATGTCCTCTTTTAAGGGGAAACAAATTTTTCACGTCATATGTGGAAATGATACTGAAAATAAAACTAAATTTGTTATGTAACTTTGCTTTAATAAATTCACCTGCTGTGCAAAAGTAGATTTATTTCAAAGTCGTGCTCAGCCATGTTATACAGGGATAATGAGGGATGAAAAATGTTTGACAAGTGAAAACTGTCCCATTCTGCAAATGCATGCAAACAAAGGAAACAAAGCACACAGTGTAGAATAAATTTTGAAAGGCACTACGGAACTATCTCTTAGTATGAAAAAATGTTGGTAGAAATTGATATTAAAAATTGAACAGAAAAAAAAGGATTATTAGTGCAGACTTGTCTCATGTAATAGCAATTTCACTTCTGAGGGAGGAGGATTTAAATTTCAACTCCTCCTCTGGTGTTTGACATCTGATCCACACTTGCATTTCAATTCATTCTTGAGGAACTGACATTCACAGATGAGATGCTAAACTTGGGTCCCATCTGCTTACTGCATTAGTTCAGAAAGATGCCAAGGATTCAATGGCCCAACCTGAAGAGGAAGTATTTCTGGCTGATATTTTTCTTGCGACCATCAACAATACATCAGCTGGCCCTCCACTTTTCTTCACTAGATGCACAATAGCTGCTGATACAAACTTTTAACTGTGGGTATAGTTAACAAAGTAACTTGTCAGGTGTGAAGTTTCACTCGTTTATTTAAGATAAGATCTTTATTAGTCACATGTACATCGAAACACACAGTGAAATACATCTTTTGCATAGTGATTTTGGGGGGCAGCCCACAAGTGTCGCCACGCTTCCGGCGCCAATATACCATGCCCACAAGTTCCTAACCTGTACGTCTTTGGAATGTGGGAGGAAACCAGAGCACCCGGAGGAAACCCACGCAGACACAGGGAGAACGTACAAGACAGTGGCCGAATTTGAACCCGAGTCGCTGGCGCTGTAAGGCGTTATGCTAACTATTATTTGATATTATTATGCCAATAATAACCATTATTATGCTAAACATTATTTGACAATCTTGATAAATTAAAATATATTATTTGTTTGTATTTATCTTAGTATTTAACAGCAAATAGGTCCAAGGGTCTTTGTAGAAACATCATCCTAACATAGATCCCAAACCAAAGGAGAAATTTAGAGGTTCTCAAAAGCTTGATCAAAAATGATTTTACGATTGCTATGAAGACAATTGGGGTTGAGGGGGAGGGGCTGGGTGCAGGTGGCAATGGAGTGGACAAGTTTGTGGATGGAATTAGAGAATGTGCATCCAAGGGAGGTCAAAGCACTGATGTGAATGGTGGGAGAAAGCTAGATAAATTCAAAATCTTTCCTTATTAAAATAGGTACCTAGAA
The DNA here is from genome assembly GCF_009764475.1 of Pristis pectinata. Taxonomy (NCBI): domain Eukaryota; kingdom Metazoa; phylum Chordata; class Chondrichthyes; order Rhinopristiformes; family Pristidae; genus Pristis; species Pristis pectinata. The sequence goes on from NC_067409.1 coordinate 110,281,983, forward strand.
GTATGGAAAACAAAATGGTCAGATCTTGATAATAGTGGGTTGCTTCAGTGGGAAAAATGTGTGTGTGTGCGCAGGTGTGTGTGTGCGCAGGTGTGTGTGTGTGTGTGTGTGTGTGTGTGTGTGGGTGTGGGTGTGCGTGTGTGCGCGGGTGTGTGTGTGTGGGTGTGCGTGTGTGCGCGGGTGTGTGTGTGTGGGTGTGTGTGTGTGTGCACGGGGGTGTGTGTGTGTGGGTGTGTGTGTGTGTGTGCGCGGGTGTGTGTGTGTGTGGGTGGGTGTGCGTGTGTGCGCGGGTGTGTGTGTGTGGGTGTGTGTGTGTGCGCGGGTGTGTGTGTGTGTGGGTGGGTGTGCGTGTGTGCGCGGGTGTGTGTGTGTGGGTGTGTGTGTGTGCGCGGGTGTGTGTGTGTGTGTGTGTGTGTGGGTGTGCGTGTGTGCGCGGGTGTGTGTGTGTGTGTGTGTGTGTGTGTGTGTGTGTGTGTGTGTGGGTGTGTGTGTGTGCGCGCACACACGTTGGGGGGGGAGGTGTTGGAGTCCATGCTGAGAAGCCTGCAAGCGTCGGATTCCCCACAGTGTGTGTAATATTGCTCTACAGATTGTTCATAAAGAAGTCAGCTTGATTGAAGTGTCTGGCTTCTAATTGAGCAGGTGCAGGCTTCATTCTCATGTAAGGTGCCTGGAACCATGGATGGGATAGGTTGGCTGACACTGACCCTGCTTCTGATCCTAGGTGGTGGTGCAATCTCCAGCTCAAGGAGGTCTGATCCCTAATCCTGACTGATCTTTGAAAATGGGTAGGGGTGCAGGAGTGGAGATGGTCCTGATCATTGGAAAGTTTGGGCAGCTGGGACGAAGCATTCCTGGTTCTCTTCACCAATAAAGAGTATTGCAAAAGCACTTACCCCCTCCCTTCAGCTGCCAGGATTCCTAAGGCCAAGGAAACCTAGCTGGTCAAGCTTAAACTATTAAAGCTGGTTAAATCTGTGGCTGACGATGCCAATTCACTCCTGGGATCTAGCTACTGAGCTCTAACCAAGATCTAATCTGTGAAATTGGGATGCGGGCTAATTTGAGATATGTAGTTTTAACCTCTCACCTGAACCCAAACATACCCAATTTTGTAGAGACTCAGCTCTGTATTTTCCGTCTACCAAGGAAGAATGTGTTATATGGAAAGTTGAAGAATGAAATAGTCATAAAATTCCTGGGGCAAATGGGATGCATGTTAGAAATCTCAAAGACTTAAACAATGGTTTCAGTTGACATTTTTCCAGAGTTCCATATAAAGGAGCATTAACCAAAAAGTGCAAGATGCAAATGTTGTCAAAGAGGAGTAAGTAAACACAGGCTTGACACTGAATTACAGGCCAGTTAGTTTAGCATCCATAGTGTATGGGATGCAGTTTGGATCATCATTGTCATTAGATCTGCATGAGGTTGAGATGGATTTAGTTCATGATCTTCATAGTGATTTGAATTTCCAGACAGACCAAACTGACAAGTCCTTTTAAATACGAAGGTTGAATACAGCGCACCATGATGAAAATAATTATGGAAGGATGGAAAAAATAAATGCAAACTGTCTATAACAAGTAGGTACATGAATATGCAGAGAATGGAGGGATATGTACCATGTGCAGTTAGAAGGAATTAGGTGTCATTAGTTTAATTAGTTCAGCATAACATTGTAGGCCAAAGGGTCTGTTCCTGTGCTGCACTGTTCTATGTTCTGGTTCAAGTAGTTGTGATTCCCTGGAAAACGTGTCATAAATACAAGATTAATTGTTAAGAGATTTAGAACAGAGGGCAGAAGTCTAAACAATTCAACTCCATGAAAGATGATGAGGCAGAAACTGCAAAAATAGTCAAGGTTTAAATGAACAGACAGATGGTGAATATGGATTCATGAATATGGGAAAATAGTGGTAAATAGTAAAAAGTAAATTGATTACGACTATTCACTTCTGTAGAGGAAAAATGGTGATGTGGTTGGGATGAACTGTCTCTTTCCGCAATGTAAATTCTGTGGCATGTGATTAACAGACATGGAGTTGTAGTTTACTCATACATACCTGACTTGAAATTGTAGCACACCAAATCTGTATATATTTTTTAACTATAATGATTTGACATCCAACCTGTGCAACCATAGAATTGTCCTTCTTATTGAGTCAGCAGCGGGCACAATTTTTTCAACGGCCAACATCAGTTCAAAGCCAACTTGAACTGCAGAGAGCCAGTCTGCATCTCTTAAAGGGAAGGTGCACTGTAGCTGCAACAAGCGGCAGAAATTATTATTGAAGTGATTTCAACATACTTAAAGGTTCATGGCATATTGAAGGGAAGAACAGACTCCGTGTTTTCCGATGATACACTGAAGGTATTGGTTATGGAGTCGACGAGGAGGAGAGGTGGACTGTACGTGCAGGTACCTAAAAGTCCTCCAGAAACACTGTCAAAAGAGTGAAAGTAAATAGCTATGGAGCTCATGATAGGGCTCAAACCCCAAGGATGATAAGAGGCATAGATCGAGTGGACAGTCAGAAACTTTTTCCCAGGGCGACAATGGCTAACACGGGGGGACATAATTTTAAGGTGATTGGAGGAAGGTATAAGGGGGATGTCGGAGGTAAGTTTTTTACACAGAGAGTGGTGGGTGTGTGGAACACACTGCTGGCAGAGGTTGTGGGGGCAGATACATTAGGGACATTTAAGAGACTCTTAGATAGACACATGAATGAGAAAAAAATAGGGGGAGGGAAGGGTTAGATAGATCTTAGAGCAGGATAAAATGTCAGCACAACATTGTGGGCCGAAGGGCCTGTACTGTGCCGTAGTGTTCTATGTTCTATTTGGGTATCGCCTCAGCTGCACAATTAAGGTTTCCTTCAATTGCTATAACCTATCAATTGCACTGTTAGCCTCAAATACTGGCGATACACTATGGACCCATCTTCTAGGCAATGGATTCCCAGGCTCAGAATAAAAGGTCTTCTTGAAAGTCTGGAGTTGGAAGATGAACAACATTGTCTTCCCAATGGAACTGACAGAGTGTAATTAGAGCCTCAGTCCTGGGGATGATGGTCTAGGAAACCATCTGATGTTGATTTGCTTATTCTTCCAATAAATCTGGAGGATTTTGAGATCATAGCAAGTGGAGTATCTCCAGTGCCTTGAGTTGCCTGCTGTAGGTAGAAGGGCAAGAATCACTGCTGCCTGGTTAACCACAAGTTTTGTACAAGGTTTGAGGCCTTGATCTTCAAACACTTTTTCACCTAGTAGGCCAAAGGCTGCATTGGCACACTAATAGCGATAATAAGGAGGATTTTTTTTCACCCAGCAGGTGGCTAGAAACTGGAATATGCTGCCCGAGTGTGAGATGGATGCAGGTACATTTAAATAGTATCTAGATCGGTACATGAATCGCAAAGATATGGAAGGTTACACACCAGGTGCTGATAAATTAGATTGGTATAGATAACCACCAGAAGGTTGCATGGACATGGTATGAATGGCCATATTTCTGTGCTGGATGACTTTATGTTCTATGACTCAAAACTACCTTCATAGTGTCTGTGAACATGAGTTGCCATTTTAGATCTTTGTGTCTTGGAAGAAAACATTTGGTTTTTGGATTTCTTTGGTTAATTAGGAAATGATCAAGTATGAAGAACATTGTAGTACTGTGCACACTTGAATATATATAACATTGTAGAGCAATTCATTGTCAACTAAATACTACCAGGACAGCAGGGAGAATTTGAATGCTCTTCTCCTCAATAATACCACGGGGTTCTTTGTGAACATTCTGTGAAGAGAATATCACACAATTACAACGAAGTCACTGTGACAAGAACATCTGTTGCTCATCTGAGGCAATCCTTTGAATCCAGTTATTCTGCATAGTATTTAAAAATATTATTTGCAGTTCAGAATAACTGCAAAATGTTTTGATGCACATTGCAAATTTAATTCAAAATCATGGATTGCAAATTACAAGTGTGAAGGAGTGAATCAATATAACTTTGGATAAGCACAGGTACCATGATTTGCTTTATTAGTGGCAAAATTGCCAATTGTTTTGTCGAAAATGTAAATATGACATTGTACCTGGTTCAAAATATTTAAGTGGCTTTTCTTCCTAACATATTTGGCTTGATAACCATTTTTGCCTAATTTTGTCTGTCTAAAGATCCTTTCTCTATGTTAAAACATATAATATAGATACATTGTTGTAGATGAATGATCAATAGGTAATTAGAAAAGATTGTAAGTATGTTTATAAAGTTTGCTTACTGAAATAAATTTCAATGATGACGTTATTTCCCATCAAGAAAAGAAAAAAGATTTTAAATAATTATATTACAATTAAGGAAATTGTTTATTTAAAAATTTGTTTCATCTCAAACCATGAAGTTTGATGGTATGCCCTAGCATTTTAGAAGATTAAAAGTTGGCCTTAGTGTTGGTTGTCATGTGGCAAATAGCAGGTGCCAAAGAGGTTTGTTGTTCATTTTCCCGGGCATATCATCAAAAGCATAACTAGATCTCATTGCGAGGATTAATGAAGATATGGGACTTGGGACTGATCCATCAGAGTAATCTAAGATACTGCTAAATGGAGTAAGGCTAGCATAGTGACACAGCACATTTCAGCACGAGTCATGCATGATATTCCAGTTTAGCAATCAACTTGTTATGTAGCAATACACTGGAGAAAGATTTTTGCTGTCACCAGTAGAATACATACACAAAGAAATAATTTAAATTTGGTTACCATCAACAGCAGAAATCTTTCCTCTTATTGAGTAGGAGTCTATCGAGAAGCAAAATTTAGTTAATTTCTATTCTAATTGGTTCCTGTCCTTCACATGCATGAATGGACCTGCTGCCACTGGCTCAGTTGCTCTTTTAACATTTTCTTCTTCTGGTGATTAATAATTACTGAGTTACCAGCTCTGAATTTGCACTCAGTGACGCCAATGGAACTGAACTTTGGAAGTGAAGTGCAAAGTGCAACCGCCACAATTTTGCAAGTTCAGTGCATGAGGCCCAATGTCTACCCTTTATGTTCTTACCATACAGGTGACTCTTGCATAGCGGGATATTGGAATGAGAAAAAACTTAAAAACTTCTGTCAAAGAAAGCATCTAAAATACAGGTGTACATTATATGTCACTCAATGAGATACCTTGAACTAGATTTATTGGCGTAGATGCAGAGTAAGAGCAGGGGAAAATGAAGGAAACATAATCTGGAGTGCATGCACTTGGTTTGGTAAATTACAAAAATATTTTACATTTTATTGCTGGATTACTGTGCTAAAAGCATTTTGGAAATGAAAATTTTTATTTTATTTGAACATCTTAAAATGCTGCTTCCTTTTATGCAGCTTTCAACTTGATTAATAGGACACAGCTTCCCCTCCTCATCTCTGTAATGCATTAGCTCACATTTGGATACAATTCCACTTGTGTAGACTGTTTTCTTATACCTCACTCAAGTTGCCATTTTACGCAGATGAGCCCAGGCAGTGACTCTTAGTGGGCTGCTCAAATCGTGAGGCATTGAGGGCAAATTAATCTGACTGTGCCCACAAGATTCATTTCGGTAGGTTTATTCGGATAGTGATCAGAAACAGAGCCAGGGCCTTTCATTCCCTTCTCCAGCCAGGGGTTGCTAAATTCAACTATAGTGCTTGCCTAAGTTGAAGAAGCAAGTTCAGCTCCCCCAGAAAGATTTGGAAAAAGATCCCATGACAAATCTGATTATAAAATAAACAAGACTGTGCTGCCTTTAATTGTTGGCATTTTCTTATTTGCTATTTGCAGTTCAGAGCCAAAGTGCACTAACTACAATAATTCTACAACAGTGATGTGAGAAAAGGAGCCCATTCATTTCACTGCAAGCCACTAATTTGCACATTAACAGATTAATGTCATGCAATTAAACAGGAGGTTTTATGTGGAGAGAGAAAAATGGTTATCAGCAGCATCTCCAGTGTGATTACAGCCTTAACCCATCAGTTCTGCCTTTATTTCCCTTAATAGTCTAATCATTGTTTCAAATAATATCTTACCACTATGTTTGGTTTGATGATTCTTATAAAGTTACATTGCACCGGTTGTTAGTAATGACAGTGGAAAAAAATGTTCAACAGTACTTTTGGCAGCTGATAGCACAGAAACTGGCAATGCTTATACCTGCATAGTTGAATCATATCTGTATAATATACACATAATTATCATGAACACTAAACTCATTCCCCAGTTGGTATACTGGTGAACAGCAGGTAGGTTAGTTGTGTAGACTGGCCTCTGTTGCATGAGGTAATCATGCCCAGAGTTACAATAGGGAACTTAAAACTGGTTCCAACGCTTCCAAGGCAGTGAGGGAGTAAATGAGACCGATTGTCATCGAATGTGCATTGATGACTGTATTGTCTCCACGAACTACTGTAGATAGCTTACCAAAATTACATCCCTGAGTTGAAACTATTTGGAAGTGCAATTGATTCATCAAAAGGCAAAAGGTGCTTGGAGAAGTGAACCCTGGCAAGGAATCATGTCCTTTGAAGAAAGTGAAATGGTTCAGACAAATGATCTCACAGGTTATACTGGTATAATACTTTTATAAATTTATGCTAAGGCAAGTGCGAAACATGTATCCTTTTATCTTTGATCTGCATATATGCACACCTTTATTCTTGAACTATATGAACATATGTTTTTATAAGTATTACAGATGCACATTTAGAAACATCATTGTGCGTATTTAGACCAATATTAATCAAGTGGAAAGCACAGCTTTCTTCCCTAAACTCATTTTCTGCAAGTTCCATCCTCGACTTCTTCACTTTTTTGCAAGAAATACAACTGAAATATTAATCCTGTTTCTATCTCCACAGACGCTGTCTGACCACTGAGCATTTCCAGCACTCTGTTTTTATTTCATATTTCGAGAATATGGATTTTTTTTTGTTTTTGGAATTACTCCTGGCTTGGTTTGGTAGTTTTGCACAATACCATGGCACCAATGAAGGGCTAAAGCGGAGGGAGAATAAACAAGTGACACATTTCTCACCAGTGGAATTTGTCGATCCTCTAAATCCCCACTAAGATGCAATTCTTTTTCTATTTTTTGTTGTATTGAAGGGATTCTTGCTGTTACCTCCTAAAAATAAAACTCCTTATAGAAATGTCAGTGCAATGTTCCAAGAAATGAGAAAGTACATGGGAATTCAGATCTTAAGTTCCATCATCTCAGCAGCAAATGTGACAATATGGTTCTATCAGCGCTCTTGTCAGTTGTCAATAGAACTAAATTTACAAGATATCTGGTTCACAGTGAATAGCATTTTGCAAGTGTGCATGCTTCAAAACACATTAGATATACAGGGAATTAAAGTGGATTGTGAGATTAAATAAAAAGGAGTGTTTAACAAAACAAACACAATGAAGAAAAATAAGTTACTTAAACATGCACAGTTGATTCTAAAAGCTGACAGTGAAAGGAGGGCAGTTAGATTTGCTGGTGTGAAAACCTTTGACCAATTTTGAATACCTTATTGCACGTGAATGAGTATAAAGACATTTTAAAGGATGTAACTTGATCTGATGTGAATCAACCACATAGCTTTAAAACTACTGTGCCTTCTGCTATGCAATGATTGGCAGAGCATAGTATGCATCACTATTCTGAAGATCCTGACTAGTCCAAACTGAAGGATCTGTTCAGATATCAGAAGCGTACCTCAAACAGCTGATGGCTTGTTCCACCGCACATTTGATGGTCAAATGGCAATAACCTTTTTGTTGGTCAGGTCTCCGACTGATGTCATCTGCCAGGTTTGAAGTGGATACACTTCATCTCCCAACAGTCAGTGCTTAGATTAGCTTGGAGCACTGCAGGACAAAAACATCAGATAACACTTCCAGAATCTCAGAGACATTGGTATAAACAGTAGTGTAGCGGTTAGCGTAATGCTGTTACAGTGCCAGAGACCCAGGTTCAATTCCGGCCGCTGTCTGGAAGGAGTTTGTACATTCTTCCTGTGTCAGCGTGGGTTTCCTCCGGGTGCTCTGGTTTCCTCCCACATGCCAAAGACGTACAGGTTAGGAAGTTGTGGGCATTCTATGTTGGCGCCGGAAGTGTGGCGGCACTTGCGGGCTACCCGCAGAACACTCTACGCAAAAGGTGCCTTTCACTGTGTGTTTCGATGTACATGTGACTGATAAAGAAATCTTATAAATGATTCTAATGACTGTACACCAGATGCACATTGACAGAGTGGATGTGACTACAGTTCACAATTACTCCTGGTTGATGCTGGTGCACCCAGATTGCCATTTGTGTGCAACCTATGGCAATCCAACTGGAGACATAAACCAGAGCAACCGTTCACTCTGACTGGCATTATCAAAGATAAAATTGCCATTAGTTTTTCACTGAATCTCTGTGCACGTAACAATAAACCAAACCAACCAACCAATTCACTTTTCAGGATGCAAGCAACGCTGGCAAGAACAGCATTTATTGCCCATCACTAATTGCCATTGAGAAGGTGGTGGCAAACCATGTTTTCCAAACTCTATATGCCGTTTGGTAAAAATATTCCCACTATATTAATGGGGAGGGATTTATATGATTTATTTGCAGCAACGAAGAAACAGGACAAGATGGTATGTGACTTGGAGGGTAAGCTGCAACCCTTATCCTTTATGTAGCTACAGTGACAGGTTCTGGAATTACTGGCAGAATAACCTGTGTGAGTACCTGCAGTGTGGTTTGTATATTACACACACAGCAGCCACAGAGGATAATTAATTTCCTCGAAAAGATTATTTCTTGACACTGCTGAAGCTCAAGATAAAAGTTGTTAACAATTGTCACTTTGGTGGATGGTGTTCTGGAATTGACTGCCATTGCTGGCTCAGACAGGACAAATCTGAGACACTCTATTGAAATAATTTGAGGGAATAATCAGTAAGTTAATACAAGGAGTGTTTACAGGGGTGTGACCATTTCTCAGGATTCAGAAACAGATTAAACATTTTTACAATTCATTGTTTTAATGCCTTATTTGATCAATAATTTGCTATCAGGCTGGTCTCAGGTATCCAATATAAAATTTGTGATTAATCTTTCTGTGTATATAAAGCAGTTCTTTCTGTTATAACTGATCTAGATGGTGAGAGGCCCCAGAGGTGCATTGATCATTGGAACTCAAGGAAGGAGAGATTTGTCTTTGATCATTAGGGCTGAACACAAATAACATGACTATAATGGGAAAGAATGCTGAAAGATGAGTGCAACCAGTGGCCAATATCTAGAATATCTCCAGATGTCACGAAAATTACTAGAATTTCAAAAGGTTCAGGGTGAAGACCAGGTTGGAATCCATCTCAGTTCCTCTCACTTCTCTTTTTCTGTTGCAGCTTGTCTGGTACCATTCACTGAAAAACTCCAGCCCATGAACAAAGGAGGAAGACAGGGAAAAAAAAAACTCCTATGTGCTGTCATATTTGGTCAATATGAAGTAGTTGCCATTTAAATTGAATTACATAGCACGCACCCATTGGCTATGGTGTTGAATAAATGTCTATATCCTATAAATTATTTTAAAAAAATTTCAATAGGCTACTAGCTTTAAGATATTTATTTATTAGTCACATGTACATCGAAACACACAGTGAAATACATCTTTTTGCGTTGCTGAGAGTATGCTGGGGGCAGCCCACAAGTGTCACCACGTTTCTGGCACCAACTTCGCATGCCCACAACTCCTAACCTGTACGTCTTTGGAATGCGGGAGGAAACCGGAGCACCCGGAGGAAACCCACGCAGACACGGGGAGAATGGACAAACTCCTTACAGACAGCGGCAGAATTGAACCCGGGTCGCTGGCGCTGTAATAGCATTACGCTAACCGCTACACTACCGTGCCTGCTAGTGCCATAAGTGAATTTCTGTTTCCCAGCTATTGATTTTCCTGGATGTCAGTTTGAAAGGTTGGGAAGTGGAAAATGGATGATAGAAAGAGGAAAAGAAAGTAAAATACAGATTGAGTCAAGATCTCCATCTCCAGTACAGTTTCTAATGAATGCTTACGGCCAAAGGCTGAGGAACAGATCACTCGTATACTTCTTCCCTAGAAAACTGGAAATTGCTGAGCATCTGGGAGGGAGGGGGAGAGGGAAAGTCCCCAGAAGCATCCAAAGTATAAAACCATTTTGTTTTATGTATAACTATTGCTACATTCTGGATACAGGCAGAACCAATTTTTCAAATGTGTGAATCTAAATTTTAACCTTATTCATAAAATCTTATAATGTACACTTTCCTCACAGCCAGTGGAAATGGTGGAGTGACCATGAGAAACTCTGTTCTACAATATGAATTAGAATAACAGATTGACCAAGGTCTTTACGCCAAATGGATGCTGTTGTTGCAACTGCAACATAATTTTTCCTGCCTATCAATCCGAACAACTACTGTCAACATACTTTCTGCTAAATTCAGACACGTTTCCAGCCACTAGCTTTGCAGCCCAGCCCTGATCTAAACATTCTTTTCATGCCCTCCTTCTTTTGATTTAGGTCATTTCCAGATGTATCTTGAATCACTTAGCCACCAAGATCAGTTGGAAACAGGACCTTTCCTTCTGAGAATTTTTCACGTGATAGCTCCTTTTTTAAAGCATAGTATCCAACCTCACTTTGGTGGCTTTTAGTGCACCTGTCAAGGCTTGTGCTATCATAATAATAACAATATGTTTATAGTTATGTAATAAGATGGTAATACCAATGGTTTGGAAAAAAAAACACATGCAAACTGAAGAAACTACAGTAACTAAACAAAGACACGGAGAAGAATAAAGTGCACTAAAAGTATGCCCTAGAGTCTGACTTCACAGAAAAATCAGTGGGACCCAAGGAATTGGTGTACGCATCTTAAAACAGCTGATCATTTCTCCCTCGTTTCCGTTGATTGTCTCCTGTAATTCAGGAGGTTAAGAGAATTCCAAGGTAATTATTCTTTTCTTCTCTACAGATGCAATCCACTTTTAACACTAACTTCTTCACTATTTCCCTAATTTTCAAGGAACATTCTCAGGATCTCCTTCAGAGATTCCTTTAATTCATACAGTTTAATTACACAGGTCTACTCTCCAACTCACTTGTGCTGATGAGTAGTCAATACACAATGCAGGCCAAAATATAGGAATGCAGAATTGATAGAATTGTCTCAAAGTTCTCTCGGTTTCCTGTCTTATAACAGGGAGAAACACTGAAGGAAAACATAGCGTTTTGCTGCAATGCTACAGTCCCTTGAAGAACACTTTTGGAGCAAGTCAGAAATCACCACTCTTGGCTCACAAAGAATACCTAATCAAGGTATTGATCGTGATTCTGAATCCTTATAAAGTGTGACTCATAGAACATAGAACAGTACAGTACAATACAGGCCATTTGGCCCACAATGTTGTGCCAACCTTTAAACCTCGCCTAAGACGATCTAACCCCTTCCACCCACATATCCCCCTATTTTAAATCCCACCATATGCTTATCTAGTAATCTCTTGAATTTGACCAATGTACCTGCCTCCACCACCACCCCAGGCAGCGCATTCCATGCCCCAACCACCCTCTGGGTAAAAAACCTTCCTCTTATATCTCCCTTGAACTTGCCACCCCGAGCCAGCACAGCTTCATTGGTGGGAGATCCTGCCTGACTAATTTGACTGAATTTTTTGAAGAAGATATCAAGTTTATTGATGAGGGCATAGCAGTTCATGTAGTTTGCATTGACTTCAGTAAGGCCTTTGACAAGATTCCCAAAGAGGGTCAGTCCAAAATGTGAGAGCCTGTGAGATCCAAGGCAAGTTGGGAAAGTCAGATCCAAAGCTGTTTTGGTAAGTGGAGACTGAGGGCAATGGCAGAGGGTTGTTCTTGTGATTAGAAGTCCATGACCAGTGTTGTACCACAGGGATCAGTGCTGGGAAACTTAGTGCTTGTCATATCCATTACTGATTTGAATATTAATGTAGGAAATATGGTTAGTAAGTTTGCAGATGACACAAAAATTGGTGATATTGTTGAAAGTGATGAAGATAATCTTAGGTTACAGAACAATATTGATCAGCTGATAAATTAGGAGGAGCAAAGGCATCCAGAATTTAATCCTGACAACTGCAAAGTGATATTAGATTAATTTGGATAAGGGTAGGGCATACATAGTAAATCGTCAGGAGCGTTGATGAACAGAGGGATCCTGGTGTACAAGTCCATTGATCCCCGAAAGTGGCAGCACAGTCATATAAGGTGGTGAAGAAGGCAGTTGTGATGCTCGCCTTATCAGTTGTGGAGTAGCAGGGATGTCATGACACAACTGGTAGGCCACAGCTGGAGCACTGTGTGTAGTTTTAGTCCCCACACTACGGGATGTACGTGAATGCACTGAAGATGATGCAGAGAAGACTTACCAGAATGTTGCCTGAGTGAGAAAACTCCAGTATAAGGAGAGATTGGAGAGGTTGATTTTGTTTTCCTTGGAGTGGAGGAGGTTATGGGGCAACCTGATAGAGGTAGACAAAGTTATGAGGGGCATGGATAGGGTAGATAATGAGAAACGTTCTTCCATAACAAAGATGTTCAAGGACAGAGAGCATAGGCTTAACGTAAGGAATTAGAGGGTCAAAGGGGATCTGAGGAACTTTTTTTTCACCCAGAGGGTGGGTGCAATCTGGAACACACTCCCTGAGAAGGTGGTCAAGGCAGGTATTCTCACAACATTTAGAAAGTGTGTTGACCAGCTCTTGAATTGCCAAGGCACAGAAGGGCTACGGACCAAGTGCTGGTCAATAGGATTGGTATAGATGGTTGGCATTGATATGGTGGGCCGAAGGTCCTGTGTCTTCTTTATGACTCTGTGACTATTTATAATTGTAATTGAACTGATTAATTACTGATCATATTACAATTGAATAGAAATAGAAACAAGGCAAGGTACGACAACCAGTTGGAAATATCCCATATTTCAAGAGAATTGATCAGTCTCTAAAATTGCTTTCCCATTAAGAAAATCAACATCTTTTATGTACCATAACATTGGATCCCTTTTCAGTGGATAGTGGACACGGAAGGTATCCAAGATCTGAAAGCATGATCTTCATTAAATAGAAGGTTGATGTTCTGAGTGGCCCACACCTGCTCGTGGGTTACAATATTGTCTAAATAAACCCACATAAGTCTCACTATGCTCCTTAAACTACAGTACATAATGAGCTGAACAGGTGCTTCAGCGATTATCTTGTCAGCAATCTTTTGCACTTCAATAATACATATGCATTTTTCTGTGGTATGCTGTGTCCACAAATTGATGATGATTAGTTAATTATTGAATTCTCTGTCAATTACGTGTTTTAATACTTGAAACTAAAAGCAGAATAATTAGTCACTTGGCACAGGAGAATTCACATATCTGAGTTGATTATTTAGATTGAAAGAGAATTTCAGAATATTTGCTCTGATTTTCATTTCTATGGTTGTGCTGTTGTAACCACTGAGGGCATGAACATCCAACTGTGCTCTTGCACTGAGTCAGCATCATTATGTCTGACCAGCCATGGATAACAAACAGTCCAGCACAGCATTAGTAGTGTCATTGCTACCAATGATAAATCTGTTTTGATGTTATTTGACATTTGTTTTGATGTTTAAGCCAAGACTATTATTCTGTATCCTTACTGATTGTCACTGAAGGCAATAAACAATTGTTTTGGTTGGAAAATAGGACCTCCTTTGGTGAAAAGGTTTGTAAATGCAGATGCTGTCCATATCATTTTTGAAGATGGACAAATGTTATCCTGACTCCATCATTGTTTCCAGGAAACTCATGACTGTTGTCAGCCCCTAGTCAGTGCTCGTAACCAGGGACAGGTACAAGTGGAGGGCAGTCCTGCCTCCAAATCTAATAATCATCCAAAAAAATCAATATAAATGTATATATTATGGATATGTGTGCACAGGGTCAACCTGTACCATTAAGCACAAACACAATGCCCCTCCAAAAATTGCAAAACCTAAGTCTTATGCACCCCTGTCAGATCCAAATCTTCAGTGAAGAAATAACAGAACTCATCAAAGGAAGTCATTCATTACACCATGCATAACAGATAATCCCTGCACAAGAAAAGATTGATTAATTTCTGCTGAAGGCCAGTCTTGGTGAAATAACTTGCATTCACCTCTTAATGACCTACTCTCTGTAAACAATGCTTAACTATAGACCAAATTGTTTAACAAGTTAACTTAGAGAAAATGCTCTATCCACTTCAATAGCAAATTTTATAGCTATATGAGACCCAAATACTTGAGTCTATGTTGTGGATTGGATATAGGGTTACCTTTTTACAGATATGGCTTGCAGCATTTTTAAGAACTATTTACAGATTTTCCAGTTCCATTTTTATTACTTTAAGGGTGCCATAATAGGCTTAGAATTTTTCTGTGAGATTCATCCTTAAATATTGGAAAAAGAAAAATATTGGGTGAAACTTAAGATTATTATAGAATGAGTGGATACTATTTTGTGTACATGTGGATATATTAAGCAAGTATAATCCTGGTTCACTTTGCTTAGGTAGCTGAAAGTGTTCAAGTGTAGCAAACATTTTTTATCACAGTCTGAGGACATGATAGCTCAAAACAATATTCACAACTTGGGTTTTCTACAATATAGTAGAACAGGCAGCGGCCTGTCACACAAGCATTATCAAAGCAAAAAAAAACCCTGCAAGTGCTGGTAGTCGAAACTGGAAGATAGAAATTCTGATCCACCATTGACAAAGGATTTTCAACCTGAAACGTTAACTATGTTTCTCTTTCCACAGATGTTACCTAACCTGCTATGGTGTTTTCAGTACTTTCTGTTTTCATGAAATGATGATATTAGGACAAACAATGAAATGCTGGGTTAAGGAGGAGACTTTTGAAAGAAAGAGAATTTTCGAGAGGGAATTCCAGAACAAAGGGTGAAATTGGTGGAGCAATTAAGACAGCAAGTTTGTAAGAATCGAAGGAATCAGTTGAAGCTATCTCATGAGGTTGTAGGGCTGAATGAGCTGACAGATTGAGGTAAGTACAAAGTCACGAGAAATTTGAATTAGAACACAGAACATAGAACAGTACAGCACAAGACAGGCCCTTCGGCCCACAATGTTGTGCCGACATATCTATTCCCTCCTACCTACAGAATGCCCATCTCCCTCCATTTTCCTCTCATTCATGTGCTCATCCAAGCCCCTCTTAAAAGCCCCCAATGAATATGCCTCCACCACCCTATCAGGCAACGCATTCCAGGCATCCACCACTCTCTCTGTAAAAAACATATCCCTCACATCTGTTCTGAATCTACCCCCTCTCACCTTAAATGCATGCCCTCTGGCATTGGAACAGGAATAGGCCACCATATAAAATGGCTGATAAGTCTGTAACCTCACCTCTTCATTCCTGTCCACTCGCAGTGGCCCTTCACCCACTGTTTATCAAATATCTATCCAACTCACCATGGCCAATCCCATGATAGGTTTTCCAAATTGCCAAAGATCTTCTGAATATTGACCAAAGATGTGTATGCAATAGTCACAAAACAACATGTTAGATTGTCTAATAACACTTAAAATTGGCAAAATTGGCAAAACCTGTACGTGTACATTGTACTAATATAGGCAAGTCCACTGGAAGCAAAGGATAATTGGGAGTTCAGCCTCTCCAATTCATTTACACCTCTTTCCCAGAAGTTCCATTATGGTAAAAGTCCAAATACACGATGATCCTGGTTTCAAAGGATCTCCTTTGTAAGATAATCCATTTAATTTCAGAGAATGTGGCAAGATTTCAAACACAGACTCACAAGCACTTCCTTCAGCAAATGACGAGGATTAACATGCTCTGAATGAAATGTATTTTCCAATTACCTGTATAGTTTCACGAGTAACTCTTTATGGATTAGTAAGTTATAATTTTTCTTTGTCAAATACATAGGCTGTTCTACCCATTATGAATTTAGAAACCTGGTCTTCAAGCAAATACAAAATGACCCTTTAGATTTCTCCAGTATATTTTCCAATTATTGAGGCTCTAAGGTATCACAGGAGTTTTAAGGTTGTCAGTAAACCAGTAAAACAAAGCCACAGAAAAATATTTTGATGTAAGGTTAATCAGTAGCCTGGAATTCCTCAAAATACAATGGCAGGCACAAAGAACAGCAGTAGCATCTGGTGGTAGGCCTTCTCCTCCATTGCTTTCACCTGAGCTCTCAAGAATAAACCTGGCCTAGAACAAATGTTCCTCTGCTAAAGCGATCCTCTGCTGAATTGCTCCACTACACCAGACTCCGGTTCAAAAGCGCAACATCTGTTATTATTCAAAACTTTTTTTATGCCAGTCGTTGTCAACTTATTACTTTACTACATTTCCAATGGCTGTATTTTAATCATAGCATGAAAGCACTTAGTTACTGTTAATAAGATATTGCCCAGTTGGTGTACTTACGGCAGGATGCCCAGGGCAGTAGCTGTAATTGGCATGGGACTGAAAGTGAACGTTAGCCCTGGGGTAGGCGTAACTGTTCCAAGCGGACTGGTTGTTGCTCCACTGTGGGGTAAAGCCAGGGCTCATGGTGACCCTCGCCTTACTGTTCTGGTATGTTCTCACTGCAGGGCCTGGCTGCTAGGGTAAATAAAATTATAGTGGTGAATAATTATTGGCTCAGCAGGTATAAAATTATGATTAACTACTCTGTGTGTCAAATGTTCCATAATCAGTATCAAGAGATAATAACTTTAACTCAAGAATATTTTTTGTAAGTTAATGTATCTTAGTATTTTCATTTGTAATTATTCATTGAAAGCAATTGTTTTTAATAATGCTCAACATTTTCATTGTAAGAATACAGCAAGAGGAATGCCAAGAATAACATACCATAGTAGAGATAAAGATAGTTATGACAGGCAGTTTCTTACACCCATATTGTCGTGTTCTCAGTCACAAGGCCAGACATGTAACTGCATGCTCCTTGTGCCCATCCCTTTGAATCTAAACAGGACTGCAGAATTGGGTTGAACTTTCAATTCTTACTGTAGTAATAGCATTACCATACTTCCTAGAATCTTAGAGTTCTATGAGACCAAGTTATGTTCAGCAGATATCAGAAAATTTAACCAGTCTATGAATATGATTTTCAAAGAAGTAATCTGGCATCATTTCTCACCTGACAACAGAAAGACTGAGATATTGACAGGTCCCCTGTCTCTCCGAAAAGGACTAGGCCACAGAAATGTGACATGCTCCCAGACATATAGAGTATTTTTATTCAAACCATGACTGATAAAAATGCACACTGATACTATTTAATAAGAACAGAAAGTGTTGAAAATACTCAATGGAACTGGAAAAGTTTTGATGAAGGGTTATTGACCTGAAATGTTAACTTGTATTCACTCTCCACAGATGCTGCCTGGTCTGCTAAGTATTTCCAGCACTTGTCTTTCATTCAGATTTTCAGCTTCTGTGGATTTATTTAAGCTAATATTATTTAACTATATTGTGATAGTTATTGCCTTTCAGAGATGGCATTCTTCTGAGATTCCATGGCCTCTCTATCTATATCTAGCATTATAATTTCTCATCTCCTTCCTCATAAGTGTAACAACTTACAAAAAATTGCAACACCAGCAAGAAAATAACGTGTTAGTTAATTTTGAAAGCTAGAACAACCCATTTTACCTCCAACAATTGAAAGATTACTTTACACTAAAGACAGCCCATTTTTTTTTAAATGAGCCACTTGTACTTTCAGTCCAAATGGACTATGGTACCCATCATCAATAAGAGTTTTGATAGAGTAAATAGGAAGAAAATGTTCCACTGGTAAGAGAGTATTTAACCTGAGGACACCTGTAGACAGCAGAGGGTTGTGGTGGAAGGAGTGCCCTCGGATTGGAGGGCAGTGACTAGTGGTGTCCCGCAGGGATCGGTTCTGGGACCTCTACTTTTTGTGATATTTATAGATGACTTAGATGAGGGAGTGGAAGGCTGGGTTAGTAAGTTTGCGGACGACACTAAGATCGGCAGTGTTGTGGATAGTGTGGAGGGCTGTCGGAGCTTACAGAGGGATATTGATAGGATGCAGAGCTGGGCTGACAAGTGGCAGATGGAGTTCAATCCGGAGAAGTGTGAGGTGGTACACTTTGGAAGGACAAACTCCAGGGCAGAGTACAGGGTAAACGGCAAGGTACTTGGCAGTGTAGAGGAGCAGAGGGATCTGGGGGTTCATATTCACAGTTCACTGAAAGTTGCCTCACAGGTGGATAGAGCAGTTAAGAAGGCCTATGGGATGTTAGCTTTCATAAGTCGTGGGATTGAGTTTAAGAGCCGCAAAGTGATGATGCAGCTTTACAAAACTCTAGTTAGACCACACTTAGAGTACTGTGTTCAGTTCTGGTCGCCGCATTATAGGAAGGATGTGGAGGCATTGAAGAGGGTGCAGAGGAGATCTACCAGGATGCTGCCTGGATTAGAGCATATGGAATATGAGGAAAGGCTTAAGGTGCTAGGGCTTTATTCACTGGAAAGGAGGAGGATGAGAGGAGACATGATAGAAGTATATAAAATATTGAGAGGAATAGATAGAGTAGACAGCCAGCGCCTCCTTCCCAGGGCACCAATGCTGAAGACGAAAGGGCATGGCTTTAAGGTTATGGGTGGGAGGTTCAGGGGAGATGTCAGGGGGAGGTTTTTCACCCAGAGAGTGGTTGGTGCATGGAATGCACTACCTGGGGTGGTGGTGGAGGCAGATACATTGGACAGGTTCAAGAGTTTGTTGGATAGGCACATGGAGGAATGTGAGATAGAGGGATATGCGGGAGGAAAGGGTTAGATAGTGTGAGGGTGGTTTGATGGACGGCACAACATGGTGGGCCGATGGGCCTGTTTTGTGCTGTATGGTTCTATGGTTCTATGGGACACAGGTTTATTATAATTGGCAATTTGATTTTTTAATGCAGCAAATTTTGATGATCTACAATATATTAGCTGGAAGGATGGTGGGAGGAGATTCAATGGTGACTTTTAAGAGAAATTAAATACAGACTTGAAAAAAAATAAATCATAGGGTTTCAGGAGAGCAAAGCTGTGATTAGATAGTCTTTCCATTGGCACAACAGTCTGGACAACCTCCTGTGCTGAACAATTCTGAAGGAAGCTAAGTTGGAAAATGCTGAAAAAAACAGAGTGTGTTGTGATTAACCTGTGCTTGTCTGACTCAGTGTTGGACCTAAAAACATTTATTGCTCTAAATTCATTTACATGATTTCAGCAACTAGCCAGTAGTTATCAAGTTTGTGCATTAACATGGAGGCTCATGCCTTGAACAGCTAGAACCAGTTCTGGTGAACAAGCCCTGGTTACAGCAAGCCTGTATCTCTGAAAGGGGAATGTCTTTGTGGCTGGAACCAGTGATGGAGGACACTGCAGGTTTTCCAAGATTTCCAGAAGCTATGGTTGGGCACACACATATTTCAACAAAGCAACGGATGAGAAGAAATTGATTGATGAGAAGAAAAGGTCCCCTACGCACAAGGTCCAGGAAACATTCTTGGCAAATACCAAAACCAGCAATGGGAGGATCAAGCAACAATGTCAACATGAGGAGTTATGTCACAAGCACGTGAGTATAATGCACAAGGTCAAGGTAAGCACTTCTAACTTTCAAATTCCCATCTTCCAGCAAACGTCCCACCAGCCTCACACCATTAATCCACTCAGAGTTCCACATTTGCATCACTTACCTATCAACAATCCCTATTAATCAGGACTTCTACCTAATGTTCATTTGTCCCACCACACCCACACACACCCCGTTCAACGCAAAGCCTCACAACTACATCTCACAGTTTCCACACAGAGAACATAGAATATTACAGCACAGCACAGGCCCTTCGGCCCACAGTGTTGTGCCGACATTTTATCCTAACAATTCAATCATGAAAGGCACATCGCCCAAACGTGTTGCATGATACTCACCAATACACTTCCCACGCTAGACCTAACGCTCACAGCAACAAACCAGTAAGGGACACTGGTTCAATCCCATTCCCCATTTCTCATTTCTATTTCCCTTTTCCTTGGAGCAGACTCGATGGGCCAAATGGCCTGCTTCTGCTCCCTTGTCTTGTGATCTTGTGAATGAGGGAGAGCACTGGTGACTGTTGGAGCAGCCATCACAGAGAACATTGCCTTTGTGGCAGACAGGCAAATGAAGATAATGGTATGCTCAAACCTAATCCTCTTCCTCTCATCAATTCTTGCTTGCCCCACCACGTCTTCTGATCACAAACTGCAGGTGGTGCAGGCATCTACCTTTTACCTCACCTCCTCACCTCACTATAACCATTCCCTTCCAGCTTTCTTCTTTCAGATCTCCAACAATTCTCATCCAATCATGCAGAGAAACAGAAATGGCGAAAACATACTATTACTTCATCTGACATTCACAGACACCAGCTAAGGTGCAGAAACCTGGCTGCGAGGTACCTCAAACATGGTGCAGGCATCGCTTGAGAACACCCATACTACTCTGGACAGTAGTGTGCCTACTGCTGTATGTGCATACTGCCTCAAAGCATGGGTTTTGGATGAATCATAAACCAGGAGTATCTTTGTCTTCAAGTCACTAACACTTGGTCTGGAGAGTGGAAGGTCAACAGACTGTCACAAACTGAGATGCTTACCCAAGGATTGGGCCATGACAACCATTTTCTGGATTTGAAATGATCAGAAATGATGACAAGATGCACAAAAATGAACCCATACATTTTGAGCACCGGAACTTCTACCAGCAAAACTTCAAGTAACTGATGTTTGAATTACACAGTGCAAGCTGTAAGGTGCTGGAGGAAGAGGTGGCAATCTTTGTGCTATAAAATGCTGTATGACGCTGTGTGAGGCAACCATATGAAGTGCAATTTGATGAAGCTGGCGTTAAATCAATGTTGCTCAAGGTTTGTTATGGTGATCTGCCTACTCTGCATCCTTCCAGCATACACAAAAGGCGCGTGGGCCACTAGCCTTCCCAAAAGGCAAACAGTGCACGCTGCAGAACAGCACAGCAGGATGCTCTGAACTCACAGCAAATTGGCATCTACGATGTCTAAACAATGGGCACTGCAAAGATGAATTTTGCCACAATTCCATTTCACTAAGCTGAAGACCCCTAACAGATTGTTGATTTGCATCAAGAGCTCCCGAAAACTGCCAGATGGTAGCAACAGCCACAGCAGCAGCACATCATACTGTTTCCGTACTCCTCACGTTAAAAGGGATTTAGTAGAGCACTCTGCAGAATTACTGACAGGAATATCAGGCACTGAAACCAGGGAGAAAGCACTCTGGAGGAAGAAGAGGTGACAAGAGGGAGGGAGAGAGGTGACAAACCAGAGACTTGATATAGGTCCAAAAGGGAGAGACATGGAAAATGTAGCTATCAAAGGGGGAGTGGATCCATTGAAGTAAGGTGAATTCACAATGACTGGGGAGGCAGCTAATGGTGATCTCCAAGATAGCCATTCCTGTTTTAAACAAGGAGGAGGAGCAGGAGATTTTAAAAAAGGATTGAAAAGAGCTGAGACACATCAGGCCAATAAAAAGAAGATATCATGGGGTGGCTATTTTGGAGTGGTCATAGTGAGAGTGGCCAGTGTTTGAGCAGAGTTGCTGAGGCTTTGGCTTGTGAGGTTTTGGCGAGAGGAGGCTGAGCAGAGGTACAGGTAAGAACAGGTAATGTCTCTTTAACTTTATTTTTCATACTTAGCGCAGTTCAGATGGCAGATAGTGCAGTGGCATGCTCCTTCTGCAGGATGTGGGAGATCAGGGAGACTTCCAGTGTCCCTGAGGACTACACCTGTGGGAAGTGCACCCAGCTGCAGCCCCTGGCTGACCGCGTTAAGGAACTGGAGCTGGATGCACTCAGGATCATCTGGGATGCTGAGAGCATCATAGTTAAGGGTTTCAGTGAGGTGATCTCACCGGAGGTACAGGCAGCAGGTAACTGGGTGACTACCAGGAAAGGCAAGGGGTGTAGGCGGACAGTGCAGGGTTGCCCTCTGGCCATTCCCCTCACTCACAGGCATATCTCTATGGATACTGTTGGGGGAGATGACCCAACAAGGGGGAGCAGCAAGCAGTCAAGTCGGTGGCAGTGTGACTGACTCTGAGGCTCGGCAGGAAAGGGTGTAGTCAGACAGGGCCTTAGTGATAGGTGACTCACTAGTTAGGTGGACAGATGGAGATTCTGTGGCTGCAGAAAAGACATCAGGATGGTTTGTTGCTGCCCGTGTGCCGGGGTCAAGGGTGTCCTTGAGCGGTTGCAGAAGGGGGAGGGTAAACAGCCAGAGGTTGTCGCATACATTAGTACAAATGACATAGGTAGGAAAAGGGATGAGGTCCTGCAGAGTGAGTATCAGGAGTTAGGAAACAAGTTAAAAAGCAGGACCTCAAGAGTAGTAACCTCTGGATTACTCCCAATGCCACACACTAGTGAGGGCAGGGGTAGAAAGATAGGCCAGATGAATGCATGGCTGAGGAGGTGGTGCAGGGGGCAGGGATTCAGGTTCTTGGATCAGTGGGATCTCTTCTGGGGCAGAGGTGATCCATACAAGAGGGACCAGTTGCACTTGAACTGGAGGGGAACCAATATCCTCGCAGGGAGATTTGCTAGTGCTACTCGGGAGGGTTTAAACTAGATTGGCAGGGGGGTGGGACCCTGAGCAGTAGAGGGGCCAATGAGAAGTCAGGGGAAAATACTGTAGCCATCGAGAGCAAGTTTAATAGTCAGGGTAGCTGGGAGCACAGTAAAGGGAGAAGAAAGACTGCTGGTTTAAACTGCATTTACTTCAATGCAAGAGGCTTAAGGCAGATGAACACAGGGAGTGGATTGGCTCTGGGGACTGGGACATTACTGCCATAACAGAAATGTGGCTAAGAGGAAGGCAGCTCAGTGTTCCAGGACACAGATGCTACAAGCAAGAGAAGAGGGTGAGTTGCTTTTTGATAAGGGAGAATATAACAACAGTGCTTAGAGAGGATATTGCTGGAGGATCATCCAGTGAGGCCATTTGGGAAGAACTTTGAAAGAAGAATGGGATGGTCACTTTGATGGGACTGTATTATAGGACCGAACCCCCACCCCCGCCCATAGCCAGCGAGAATTAGAGGAGCAGATGTGTGAAGAGATTGCAGATAGTTGTAAGAATAATAGGGTAGTATTAGTGGGAGATCTTAACTTCACTGACTTTGACATCCATAACACAAAGGGTGGAGTTTGTTAAATGTGTCCAAGAAAGTTTCCTTAATCAATATATAGAGGGCACTACTGGAGAGGGCGGAACACTGGACCTCTTCTTAGGGAACAAGGTAGGGCAAGTGACGAAAGTGTCAGTTGGGGAGCACTTTGGGTCCAGTGACCATAATTTTATTAGTTACAAAATGGTTCTGGAGAAAGATAGGATGGGTCCACAGGTTAAGGTCCTAAACTGGGACAGGGCCAATTTTGGAAGCATTAGTTGAGAACTTGCAGAGGTTGAGTGGGTGAGAGTATTTGCCGGTAAAGAGATGACTGGCAAGTGGGTGGCTTTTAAAATGGGACTAGCTTGCTGGGCATCATGTTCGGCATGGACGAGTTGGGCCGAAGGGCCTGTTTTCATACTGTATTACATTATGAATCTAAGATAAGACTAGCTCAGTTAGGGTTGGGTTGAACCATGATAGGTAGCAAGATGAAAACATATTTCTTAAATTAACTGGAAGTTCGCAAGTTCAGCCATGATTGATCTTCTATAGTGTGCAGTGGTCTGGATGTCTCATGACTTGAAAATGATTGCGCATGTGGGGTGGCAGTATGGAGGTCAGGGGATGGGGACAAATGTGGTCTTGCAGAAGTGAGGGTGTGAAGTGAGAGCTTTGGCTGAAATGGGAACAGCTAGTGGAAAGTAGAGCATAGCACAAGGGTAAGATGTAGCAGGGCAAGTTGAACTCAGCAAAATACAGAAGATTTCACATGGATAAAATGGAGATACAGTGATGAAGATACTGTTTGTGAGGACTAAAGCAAATTGTTTCAACTTTATTGCAAGTTGGGGAGAATAGAAACAATAAGTCCAGAAAAAAGTGACCAGCCCAAACTCCTCAAGTTTGCATTTTAAATATTTGCTTTTGCTATAGTTTGCCAGTTTACAACTGAATAGAATGTGACGTAAGCACAGCTGTCCAAAAATATCAATCACTTTCACAAGCACACACCAAGAATGGTTATTGTTTCACAAACACATTGAGGTATTTATTTTTATCTTTGAATACTGTAAAATGACAGGTATCTAATTGGCCACTCACAATGCTGACATTTTGTTTATTTTTTTAGCACTGACCATTGGAAAGTTAAAGTGAGTGGCGTGTATAGTTGGTGACCCATTTGAAGTCATCACTGGAATTTAGAAGTACTTTCAGACGTTTTTGGTTCTCAGCCCTAATTAACAAAATATTCATTGTCTTCCTTCTTCCTACGAATTTCAATGTTCTTTTGACTGGGAAATCCTCACCATTTAAATGGCCTTTTATATTTTGTACAATTTAAAGTAAAGCATTAAGAACATTGTATAAACGCAGGCACTAAATGCACATCAGATTCTGCAAATGGAATATTCGCAACAAAGAATGGGCCAAACCGTTCAAATGGGAGGTGTTTCTGAAGGGGAATCTGTCTCTACGGTCTCAAACCAAACAAACCTTGAAAAGGATGCAAATCCCCATTCACTTAAATGGAATCAGGAGAAAGATATTTATTTGTTGATTTCATTTATTTTAATGTGCTAATAATTTCTTTGCCTTTTGATATATTTTAAATTTGTTTTAATTTTAAGAAAATAACACCTTTATTTTTAATTAATTACTGAAATTTTTATAGTATTTGATGCTTCTGAATATCACATATTTTACAATTCTTTTTAACATCAAGCATCCCATATTTGATAGGAGGCAAAGCTCTGCTCCCAGCATTGCCTCTTGTCAAGGGCTGACGGAGCATTCCGGAGGCAGACCTCAGGATTACACCATCTGAGGCCTAGTGGCCATTAAGGCCTTGCTCGATCTTACTAGTGGACTCTCAAGGGTGGATAAGAAGCTTGTTTTGCCCTCTATCTGCCCAGGTGAGTAGGGTCAGGTGTGGGCTACATGCAGTAGGTCTGCACTGCAAACTGAATCCAGTTCAATTCGGCTCAATGTCAAATGCTGAACTAGAGTTCCTGGATTTTATCAATGCACCATAGAAAGCAGCCTATCTGGATGTATCACGGCTTAGATCGGCAACTGCTCTGCCCAAGACCGCAAGAAGCTGCAGAGAGTTGTGGACACAGCTCAGCACATCACGGACACCACCCTCCCCTCCTTGGACTCTGTCTTTACCTCTCACTGTCTTGGTGAAGCAGCCAGCATAATCAAAGACCCCACCCACCCAGGTCATTCTCTCTTCTCTCCTCTTCCATCAGGTAGAAGATACAGGAGCCTGAGAGCACATACCACGAGACTTAAGGACAGCTCCTACCCCACTGTGATAAGACTATTGAACGGTTCCCTTATACGATGAGATGGACTCTGACCTCACGATCTACCTTGTTGTGACCTTGCACCTTATTGCACTGCACTTTCTCTGTAGCTGTGACACTTTACTCTGTACTATTATTGTTTTTACCCTGTACTACATCAATGCACTCTGTACTAACCCAATGTAACTGCACTGTGTAATGAATTGACCTGTACGATCAGTATGCAAGACAAGTTTTTCACTGTACCTCGGGACAAGTGACAATAATAAACCAATACCAATACCAATAACTTCATTATCCAAGGCCATAATTTTCAGTCATTGTAGTCGGTTGATTACCAAAGAGAAAGGAAAACTGAATTAACTATATTTGGTAAGAACGAACATAAACAGGTTAAATCCCACAGGCAATAGATTAAAATTCAGAAATATGAAAATCTCATGCATCGATCTTCAAATTTAAAGCCCCAGAAGTTACACTTTTATATCTGCAGAAAAGGTGAAGATCCTAGAAATCAAAACTTTAAAATTCTCCTAACTTCCCACAGCTCTGGTGTTCTGTTAACAACTAACAGCAAGAGAATCACCAATTTCCTGTGTGTGTTTGATTTCATGTACTGCCAGTTATTAAGGCAATCTCCAGTCAATTTCACAAGCGCCTTAAGGGAGGTTTATCTAAAAAAGAAAGAAAGCGTCTGAATGCTTTGGGAGGCTGAAGTAATCTTCTTCCTAAAGTTAATGATCCAGTCAAACATGGTAACCCAGCTACATCGCGATTAAAAATCATTCACATACAAAAACAAGAAAACGCTGTCAACTCGCAAATTGCAAAATAAATTCATTGTAAAATGTATGTTTCAGCACCCCCAAATTAAATGACGTTTGTAGTGCATATTAATGTTAACCTGAACTGAGAGAGCAAAACTTTAATCCACTAACAGTTAGAGTTTTTGTTCCTGTCTGATCATATCGGTTAATTTGAATGTTGAGCTGGATAGCATTGTTCCTACCAAGTCACCTGAATGATCTGTCTTTTAAGTGCCAACAAACAACATTTTCTGGGGTTCTTTTGGAAGAATTTCTTAGCCCACACTTGCTGAACTCCTAACTCCTTTAGGTATAGTTGTGGTTTAAAGCCTTTTTGTCAATTTGTGCTTCCACTCCCACTAGCAATTGGAGTTCACCACTGGAAACTTAATTTCACTTCTGCATGATCTTGTTGAGATATACTCCAACTCAGGAACTGGAAAACCAATCCAGCTCATTAGAACATCTAGTTAAAAACAGCCAAATGATGAGGAGGAAAGGAAAGGACTAATAAAGGAGAAAGCATGGGAAAGAATAGTTTTCACTGCGGTTGGATTTAAAACTTACGGGGCGGGGGGAATAATATATCATTTCAATGAAAATCAAATGAGAAGATTTTGATCTTAACAATTTTTTTGTGCATTTTCTGGTCTTTTAGTCCAATTTTGCCTTTTCAGTCAAAATTAACTTCTTTTAAAGTTTAAGAATATTCATACTTCTATGCATATAAAACTGCTAAGGTATACTAAATCTCACTGAAGATGCATTGTGGTAGAAGTTTCTCAGTCATTTAAGCTAAATTGTACATTATGTTCTGTGACTTCTGAACCGTAAACTTCTAAACAGACTTGCAGTAAAATTAAGTGAAAATGTATTCAGTAGAAAATAAAATGAAACTGGTTCATTGTTGCACTGCGCTCAAAGATGACATCTGACACACTGCAATTTATGAACAGTTGCATGAATTGACAATGCAACAATTTAACAATTCGCATAAAGAGCTTTCAACTTTCAATTGCTTCTGGAAAGCCAAATATGAGTCGATTGATGAGAATTTCCTGATAACCTGTACTGGAATAAATGGAGCAAGTATAACATAATGTTGATTTCCAGTACAAAAGATTGAACACAGTCATATTTATGCTAGTTATACCTACTTTCTGGTACCTCCAAAATCCCTCTATTCGACCTTAAAAGAGCACCTCATGGAATTATCTGAATTTATCCCAATTGTAAATAGAATGCTTATTTAATCCTAAAATTGCATGCAACAGGGCTCAATATTCTTCTGGAGTTTTACAATGATTTTTTACCCCACAGGTCCATCCTTATCCTCAAAACTGGGCACAATGAAGTCCAGTTTTATCTTAGCTGTACCAGGAAGGCCTAAATTATGGCTTGTTATTTCAAAGTTTAAATTGTTTTATACATAAAAATTGAAATAGGAATATCACAGAATCATACAGCACACATAGTGACCATGTGAACAATTATGTGTATTGAGGCTCTCTCAAAAACAAGCTTTCAATTAGTTCTGCTCTGCTTTACGTTCCACAAAACCCTGTGCATTTTTCTATTTCAGTTTGAGAATCGTCGACACTTTCAGCATGGAAGGCAGCCAATCAGCTTTTCTGTCTGTGCTCCCACTTTGCAAGGTCAGTCATGCCGTTTCCTTCTCGTTCTTTATACATTTCTCATCTTCATGTTCTGGTCCAACTCTCTTTTACTATTACTCACAAGTTTCCAAAGTTTTCCAGGTTGAACAGTCCTGTTTCCAACCCGAGTGAAAAAACAACTTTTCATCTCCTTGATAGATATTTTGCAAATGACTTTGAATTCCTGGGCTCCAGTTATTGAGCCACTTGTCAGAGGAACAATATTTTTTATGTATAACTCTCAATATCCTGAAAATCTCTATTAAACCTTCAAAAGAGATAGAACTATATCTATAAAGAGATATAACTATCTCTTTTGGAAGTTCAATAGAAGTTTTCAAACTTCTCAGAATCAGAAGTATTATTACTGACTTCAGTGATGTAAAATTTGTTGCTTTGTGCAGCAGTAAAGTGCAAAGACATAAAATTACTATAAATTACAAAAATAAATAAATAGTGCAAAACAAAAGGAATAATGAGGTAGTGTTCATGGGTTCATGGACCGTTCAGAAATCTTCTGGCAGAGGGGAACAAGCTATTTCTGAATCACTGAGTGGGGTCTTCAGGCTTCTGTACCTCCTCCCTGATGGCAGTAACGAGAAGAGGGCACGTCCTTGATGGTGAGGGTCCTTAGAGATGGATGCCGCCTTCTTGAGGCAACGCTTCCTGACAATATCCTCGATGGCAGGGAGGGTTGTGCCTGTGATGGAGCTGGCTGAGTCTACAACCCTCTGCAGCTTCTTGCAATCCTGTGTATTGGAGCCTCCATACCAGGCTGTGATGCAACCAGTCAGAACCTTTTCAACCATATATCTATGGAAATTTGTAAGAGTCTTTAGTGACATACAGAATCTCCTCAAACTCCTAACGAAGTAGAGCCATTGGTGTGCCTTCTTCGTGATTGCATCAGTGTGTTGGGCCCAGGATAGATCCTCCTAGATGTCGACACCCAGGAACTTGAAGCTGTTCACCCTTTCCACTGCTGACCCCTCAATGAGGACTGATGTGTGTTCTCCCAATTTCGGCTTCCTGAAGTCCACAATCAATTCCTTGGTCTTGCTGATGTTGAGTGCAAGGTTGTTGTGACACCACTCAACCAGCCGATCTATCTCGCTCCTGTACGCCGCCTCATCGCCATCTGAGATTCTGCCAACAACAGTGGTGTCATCGGCGAATTTATAGATGGTGTTTGAATTGTGCTTAGCCACACAGTGTAGCGAGTAGAGCTGTTAGCTAAGCAGACATCCTTGAGGTGCACCTCTGTTGATTGTCAGTGAGTGGAAGAGATTAGCTTATTTGTATGGAGTTGAGAGAATTGAATTGGGGAACAAAGCTTCAATCAAGCTTTGTCCAGTCCAAGGATCAATCAAGGCTCAGACTGCAATCAGGGCCTCTGATGGAGGACGGTCAGGGACCTGGGAAGATTGTGAAGTTGGAGACTTGGTGGGCGTCAGAGTTGAGAGAAGATGAGGAAGAGAGGGTTACGTCAGAGAGGAGGGTCCTTGATTGTAGTCAAGAGTTGGGAAATTATGGGGGAATAAGGGAGTCAGGACCTTGGTCAAGGTATCATTGGAGGGTTGTAGCCAGCACTGGGGATGACAAGAGCATCAGGGAATGAGAACGGTGGGTGAGAGATGGTCAGTGTCACTGGGTTTAGGATCGCTGGGAGTTCAAAGGAAATATTGTAAGGGAATTTACCTAAGTTGGGTATCTAGCCCTGCATTGGACTTGCTCAGGTAACAGGGATTTTATAACATGCTTTGTCTGAGGGTGAGAAACTCATCTCAGAACATCGTGACCACTTTCTGGGACTTGAAAGGGTAACACATGAGGAATCATGCCAGTCTTTGTATAATTTATGAGAAAATCACATCATCAGTGCAAATGCTCATGACTCAGGATGGCAAGTCGAATTTCCAGAGGAGTGTGATTGACCTGGAAGTCACTGCAATCATACCCCACTTGGGGAAATGTTCATAAGTGAAAAGCAACAGCACTACACAAAGAATTTTGAGGCCAGAGTTTGCAGGATTGAAGGACTGCATTTTGGATTCCCAAATGGTCTTTAGTATGAGAATTCTGATCAATTTAGTTCCTCTTACCCATCGCATTTTCCTATGGCTGTTGACCACGTCTTGCAGCTAGTCTTCTGTACAGAGACAAAGGCAGCCCAATCACAAGCGTGAGAACTAATCAAAGATTGTAGAACATGACATATTAGCTCACCTGCAAATAGGCCGACTCCTTAAATCATGTATCACCATTTTATGTTGTAGTAAATCCCTATGTATTGCAAATGTGGTGTTAAACTTTGCAGGAATTGTACATTATAAATTGCCAGAGTGAAAATTTGAGATTTTGGGGGGAAATAAGCTAAATTCTAGCTAAATGTGCTTCTTTAGTACTACATAAAATGGAGTTCAGCTGTTGAAATGAATGCTGGAAAAAGATGTTACAGAATGAAAGCAAAAGTTAGTTCAAACCATTACCCTGGCTTTAGGCATAGAAGTTCCCAGATAATTTGGTCATTAAACTTCTCCAAGCTAAAGGCTATAACGTATTGTAAACTATTAAAGACCTACATAATGACCCAGAAGAGACCTATATTTATATTACAGCCATTTCTTACAAAAAGGGTCATTATTTTCTAGCTTGGACCTTGGGTAGAACATTGATTTGAATAAAAACATGTAAGTGTTCATTTGTGGGGTTAAAAAAACTCTTAAAAATTGCAATAT
Source organism: Pristis pectinata (assembly GCF_009764475.1). Lineage (NCBI taxonomy): Eukaryota > Metazoa > Chordata > Chondrichthyes > Rhinopristiformes > Pristidae > Pristis > Pristis pectinata. The sequence continues at coordinate 110,312,833 of NC_067409.1, forward strand.
TTGTTGGAAAAGATCTGTAAAAAATTGAACAGTGAAGTCTGACTTGCTGAGGGAAATGCTCAGCCTCAACTTCTCAGTCACGGTTATTGCATCTCTTGTTCATCATGATGTATTGGCTGAAGGTGCATGGGTGAGATCCTCCGGCACAGGTGCGATCCAAATTATACTGCTTATTGTAAAGGGTCCTCTATCTAAAATTAAAACGTAGAACGAGGAGTCCACAGAAGGCAGAGACAGAAAAAAAAAATCTTGTATAAGCACTAAGCCATGACAACCAAGTCTTCTGAGCTCACTGGTCACATCCCTTGTGTCTAGGCTTAGCATGTGCCCTCTGAGCTCACGGGAGGCTGTATTTCCACAATGGCTTCCACAGCAGGGCAGATCAAGCTCATCAACTGTGAGCGCTGAAACTGAGATTTAATGTTTTCACATGCTTTTGAATTCAAACATTCGTAGGCACTTTATAACTATTCAAAACTAATAATGATTTTAAAATAATAAAGTTTTTATGAAAATTAATACAAGAAGGTGCACACATTTGAATCATTGACATATATTTGAACTAAATGAATTAATTTGAAATAATGCCTACTTGCTGTTCTCATTTCTTCCTATTCATAGAATATAGAACATTACAGCACAGTACAGGCCCTTCGGCCCACAATGTTGTGCCGATATTTTATCCTGCTCTAAGATCTAACCCTTCCCTCCCACATAGCCCCCTATTTTTCTATCACTCATGTGTCTATCTAAGAGTGTCTTAAATGTCCATAATGTATCTACCCCCACAACCTCTGCCGGCAGTGCGTTCCACGCACCCACCACTCTCTGTGTAAAAAAATTACCCCTGACATCCCCCCATACCTTCCTCCAATCACCTTAAAATTATGTCCCCTCATGTTAGCCATTTTCGTGTTAGCCACTGTTGCATTCATTTCAATGGGACTCCTGCAAGAGTACAAGATTGCCCTCTCCTTGTGCAGATTCAGCAGGCAGAATTCTCAGCTTAAGCACTGAGAAATCTGAGGAAGTGTGCACTGACATGGAGTGAAAGCTGCATTTAGGACAATGCTTGAGAATCCCAAACTTCTGCTCAGTTAATTGCTTAAAAGCAAGCAACTGGTTTTTAAGTGGATGATTTATCACAATGTTTTGCCTGGTTCATGAGAGAAAACAAAGGGTAATTACTTCAACTGTTCTTCTGTCTCACTGTTCAACCAATCTGATTATTTGATTTTAGAAATTCACAATGCCATTAAAAGAGAAAGCTTATTTATCACGTAAAACTTACATTTGGGTCAAATGCTGTTGATGAAAAAAAACTGCCCTTTAGCACATATGGGAAAGTGGATCTGTTCCCCACCTGGGAGAAGTCTGATCTCAGTTACAACATGAACTATTTGTGCAAACCTCTTTTGATGAAAGAGTGAAATTAAGAATGAGAGCCAATTTAATTACTCTGATTAAATCCAAGAATATTCGGATGAGAGAACTGATTAGAGAGCGAGAGTTCTTTATCAACTTTCTTGACCTTGCTTCCTCACACTTTGAAATTAAAGAATTATTATCATGACCCACTTAAAGTGTCATTTCCAAACTAGGGAAGTCCTATTTCAGGGTACTTTCAGCTGTAAACTATAACAGTAACGATCCAGCCTTATTGCAAAGCCGACTCAGGCAGAAATATAATTGCTGGCAGAACAATCTATTTTGAGTGGTATAGGGACAAATCAGAATCATTCCAGACCTACCAAGAATCAGGATGAGGAATTCAATGACTATATTGTGGTTTTGAATTCCTGTTCCAGATTCAATTCACATAGTCTGTGATCCACCTCCCTAAGAGAAATGGCACCTCCTGTTTTAGATGCTCCTTAAAGCTATACCTCTGTGACTGAGTTCTTGGTTGCCTGTTTTAGTACTTCATTACACCTTGCAGGAGCTTAGAATGTTAAAGATACTGTGTAAAAGTATTAAAGATACTTGTATTAAAAGTATTAAAGATTAAAAATGTTAAAGATACTTGTCACCAAACTCCGAGACCTAGGACTCAACACCTCCCTCTGTAACTGGATCCTTGACTTTCTAACAAACAGACCGCAATCAGTGAGGATAGGCAGCAATACCTCCGGCACAATTATTCTCAACACTTGTACCCCACAAGGCTGCGTCCTCAGCTCTCTACTCTACTCCCTATACACTCATGACTGATTGGCCAGATTCTGCTCTAACTCCAACTACAAGTTTGCAGATGATACCACCGTTGTAGGCCGTATCTCAAACAGCGATGAGTAGGAGTACAGGAAGGAGATAGAGAGATTAGTGGAATGGTGTCATGACAACAACCTTTCCCTCAATGTCATCAAGACAAAAGAGCTGGTCATTGACTTCAGGAAAGGGGGCGGTGTACATGCACCCGTCTACATCAATGGTGCTGAGATCGAGAGGGTTGACAGCTTCAAGTTCCTCGGAGTGAACATCACCAACAGCCTGTCCTGGTCAAATCAGGTAGATGCCATGGCCAAGAAAGCTCACCAGCGCCTCTACTTCCTCAGGAGGCTAAAGAAATTTGGTTTGTCCCCTTTGACTCTCACCAACTTTTACCGATGCACCATAGAAAGCATCCTATCAGGATGTATCACGGCTTGGTATGGCAACTGCTCCAAGACCGCAAGAAGCTGCAGAGAGTTGTGGACACAGCCCAGCACATCACGGACACCAGCCTCCCCTCCTTGGACTCTGTCTTTACCTCTTGTTGTCTTGGTGTAGCAGCCAGCGTAATCAAAGACCCCACCCACCCGGGACATTCTCTCTTCTCTCCTCTTCCATCAGGTAGAAGATACAGGTGCCTGAGGGCACGTACCACCAGACTTAAGGACAGCTTCTACCCCATTGTGATAAGACTATTGAACAGTTCCCTTATACAATGAGATGGACTCTGACCTCACGATCTACCTTGTTGTGACCTTGCACCTTATTGCACTACACTTTCTCTGCAGTTGTGACACTTTACTTTGTACTGTTACTGTTTTTACCTGTACTACCTCAATGCACTCTGTACTAACTCAATGTAGCTGCACTGTGTAATGAATTGACCCGTACGATTGGTTTGTAAGACAAGCTTTTCATTGCACCTCGGTCCAAGTGACAATAATAAACCGATACCAATACCAATACCAAAATGATAGCTGTTGTTTTATCAAGGTGACTTGAAAATAATAAGCTATACAAGCCCAAAAAATCTATTGAACTGTTTAAGACTTTCTTCATAGACCGATGATAAGTTTTCACAGAACAGCCTGATGCGTTCCACATCATAGAGAAATGACCTGAAAGTTTCGCAAGGAATGAGAGCAAACACTTTAAAGTTGTTTTATAAGAGCAGACGGATACAAGTTTCTGACTAACAATTCCACAGTGCTGCTAGTTTCATGAAGTCTTGGCCAGTGAAAGTTTATATTTTGTTCAAGATACAGATCCATCAGCCTATTCAAATTCAGAAGGATTTTCAAGTTTGCAAACACCCTCTGCCCAAGAATTGGGATATGAGTCCACATTTTTACTTTATAATGGCATTATTCTTGGTTTCTATCAATGAACGTTGTAACGCATGACAATGCAGAACCAACCTGTACTTGCTTCGTGAAGCTTTACTCCATTCAGTTGCAATTCAAAGCCCATTTGCTAATTTGCATTAATACTGTAGCTAGCAGCCAGAATCTACTAACAATGAAATTAATTTTGTTCCTTCTCAAATTTGACAATATGTTTCAATTTAACAACTTAGCAAAATGGTCAAGCACCTCCAAACCGTCTGGTTAAAGATAGCCACATGACACGTGAGTATGAAGAATTAGTCAGAAAGGACAGTAAGCAAGGAATGATTATAATTTATTCTATAGTTATAGTTAGAGACATTCCACAAGTTTCATTACAGAAGGAAGAAATGTGTACAGGAGTCATTTTTGAAGGGAGATCTGATGACTCAAGGTACAGTAAGTCATTCCTGTTGGGACAAGCTTGGAAAATATCAATTGTGTTGTATTCCATAGCTTATTTTCTGACAACTTGGAGTAAATTTTGCTTTTTAAGTCAAAAATAACTCCTCATAAATAAATGGCCACTCAAACCTACATGGACATTATTGGCAGTTGATTAGGTCCGTGGAATCTGAAAATACATCAGTATAGAAATCTGTCCTCAGTCACTTTCACCAAAAGTGCATTTACAGTAGAGTTGTATGACATGAAATCTTTTTACAAATGACTTACAGCAAAACTAAGCAGTGGTGTATTCTTTATTCCATATATAATCCTATACGTCCAAATCAAAACTGGTTCAGTTTCACATTGTGCACACAAAAGACCCTAAAATAATTGAGGTTATTGAAATTTAGCTCTTTGAAATAAAGAAATCTTAATCAGTAATTACTTCTAGAAGAACAAGGAAAAGAATAGCACTGAATTTCCTGAAAACTTGCACCAGAACTTTCTAGCCCTATGAGTAAAACTATTGTCAGTGGCAGTGGCAAGAAGATGAATATAAAATGTTCTAACATTTGTATTTAAATGGTAGTCGAGCTGGATGATTCCATGCAGAGCATAAACAAGTGCATGGCCTGAGTGACCAAATGTTTGTGTTCTGTAAATTTCATCCAATTCAATCAGATTAGCTAACTGATATACAACAAAGATGCAAACAGTACTTAAAGAATGAATTTCCATGACAAGGCCTTCACAAAAGAAAATCACGACTTTTCTGCAGACCACAGTTTTATACAAGGGAGAAACTGTGGGATGCTTAGTTTACTGCTTGTAAAACTGCCAGCTGTTCAGATCTGAAAGCCATCTTGAGTCACATAAGGTGCAAAGACTAGACCTCAGGTTTCCAAGCCAAACCACAAATATGAACTATAACTTGACTTTTCCTGAAATCTGCTGGAAGTATCTGCAGTTCAGTCAGTGCAAATAATGTAAGAACTGACACACTGCCAATAGCAGCTGTGAGCTCTCAGGAAAGTGAAATAAGTGTCGTGTTTAAATTTATTATCTGGGAGATGTTGATTACTTTCAGAGAATATTCAATGTAATTTGGTCTGAAGTGCTATTACTCTCAGAAAGTCACTTTTAATCCATTCAGAGCAACATTCTAATTGACAAAGCAATCTGCATATTTCCATTGGCCAATATTATCAAATGCAACCTTTTTACAATATGGCTATTGCCATAAGACATGCAAAAAATGTGCATGAACATCACATATAAAATTCCAGTTGGACTGACACATGTAGCACATAAACTACAGAGCTCAGTTTCATGGCCATCACCTTTTGGCTGTGTTTATCCTTCTATAGCAGCATTTATCAAAAGGGATTGCAGAAAGAAGCACCATTTGTGAGGAGGGGCAAAATCACAGCCTCACGTATTAACCAACAGTATTCTCAGTATTTCCAAGTTCTGTTGGGACCCATTCACTAGGTTTTAGGAAAAAAAACAAGGTGTGAGGAGTGCTAATAATTCAAAATTTCAAAGTAGTGTGTATTATTTCAATGTAGCTATTAGCATGGATTACTACATATAAACCAGCACTGCTTGTATTTTGGACTAGACAGTTACCTGTCAGTGAAATCAGAATATTCTGGAAATACTCAGTGGAACAGGCAGCAGCTGTGAAAAGCTGGACAACGCTAATGTTCAGAACATAGAACATTACAGTACAATACAGGCCCTTCGGCCCACAATGTTGTGCCGACATTTTATCCTGCTCTAAGATCTATCTAACCCTTCCCTCTCACATAGCTCCCCATTTCTCTATCATTCATGTGTCTATCTAAGAGTCTCGTAAATGTCCTTAATGTATTTGCCCCCACAACCTCTGCCGGCAGTGCGTTCCATGCACCCACCACTCCCTGTGTTTAAAAAAAAACTTATCCCTGACCTCCCTTATACCTTCCTCCAATCAGCTTAAAATTATGACCCCTCGTGTTAGCCATTGTCGCCCTGGGAAAAAGTCAGGTCAATAAATCTTGATCACAAGTTCTGAATATTGAGCATTGACATGAAATGTTAACTCTCTCTCCAGAAATACTTGAACTTCCAGCACTTTCAGTTTTTATATCAGAATTTCAACATCTGCAGTTATTTTTTGCTTTTCAAAGAAAATAATTACTTCTAGAATCTTACATATTTGTCCAAGTACCTTCTTATGCATGCTGAATGCTTCAGAATCTATCACAGAAACTCTTTTCAATTACTTTACAGTCAGCTAAATCCAGAAATTATTTTGACCAACAAACAGCCTTTCAATCCAGCTGGCTATGGCTAGAAAATTGGTTCCAAAAATAGTATGGCAAGACCTGAGGGAAACCCATTTATCTCGTATCCTCACAGTTTGCACTCTTTTCCCACCCCGTCTCCTCTCAATTATTGAGGGCCATGGTTTCCCTTCCTGTTTTCCTCACTGAATAATTTAAAAGGTGCAGCAGTGTCTTGAATTTAAACTCTGACCCTTGCTTTTCAAATCTTTCTACGGGTTCACTCCTTCATAACACTGTAAATTTTCCTCTATTACATTTGTACTTTCCTTTATTTCATCATGGGCGGTTCAGTTACTTAGGCCCCAGGTTCTGGAGTTCCCTGGCTAAACCCTTTTTTCCTCTCAATTTTTGTTTAGTAAAGAGTAATGTGTACCTCCTGCTACATTGACATAACTTATTGTCATTCAACCAGTATAATGTTATTGTTTCACAGTTGAATTTGTAACAAATACTTAGTTATTGAATACAGCTATTTTGATGACGTACACATGATTCCAAAGTCCCAGACCATTTTTTTTCCTTTGACTAAATTTTATTCATAATTTTCTTCTTACTAGGTCTGGAAAAGCAAGTCAACCTGAAAAATATCTTGTGAACTTTCATGAATATAACTTTCAAATTTTTGGATTTTATCTTAGTTCCTGACATGGGATTTCCTTATCCTGCACTACTGGCAATTAGCATAAAATCAAACGTGAGGATTGGCTGCTTGAGGTTCCGGGGTTTAAATGTTTCAAAAGGGATAGGGAGGAAGATGGGGTGGGGGGGGGGGGGCGCGACACTGCTAATCAGGGATAGTATCACAGCTGTAGGAAAGGAGGGCATCATTGCGGGATCATCTATTGAGTCAGTTTGGGTGGAAGTGCTCCTAATACTCACTCTATTAGGAGTATTTTATAGGCCCCCAAATAGTCACAGAGACACCGAGGAGCAGATAAGTAGACAAAAATAGCAGGGTTGTTATCATCGGTGACTTCAACTTCCCTAATATTGATTGGCACCTCCTCGGTGCAAAAGGTTTAGATAGGGCAGAATTTGTTAGGCGAGTACAGTATGACACAGTATGTGGACAGGCCAACTAGAAGAGAGGCCATACTGGATCTGGTACTAGGCAATGAACTTGGTCAGGTGACAGACCTCTTGGTGGGCGAACATTTCGGGGATAGTGACCACAACTCCCTGACCTTTAACATAGCCACGGACAAGGATAGGAGCAGACATCATGGGAAAGTATTTAATTGGGGGGAGCGCAAATTACGATGATACCAGGCAAGAACTTGGGACCATAAATTGGGAACAGATGTTCTCTCTGGTAAATGCACCACAGAAATGTGGAGGTTGTTTACGGACTACTTACATGGGTTTCTGGATAGGTTTGTCCCACTGAGACAGGGAAAGGACGGTCGGGTGAAGGAACCATGGTTGACAAGAGAGGTGAAATATTGAGTCAAGAGGAAGAAGGAACCATACTTAAGGTTTTGGAAGCAAAAATCAGACAGTGCTCCTGGGAGTTATAAGGTAGTCAGGAAGGAGCTTAAGAAGCAACTTAGGAAAGCTAGAAGGGGACATGAGAAGGCCTTGGCAAGTAGGGTTAAGGAAAACCCTAAGACATTCTACATGTATGTGAGGAACAAAAGGATGACTAGGGTGAGGGTAGGACCGCTCAGGAATAAGGGGAGAAAAATGTGTCTGGAGGTGGAGCAGGTGAATGAATACTTTGCTTCAGTGTTCACTAGGGAGAGGGACTTTGACGAGATCAGCAGAGAACAGGCAAATACCTGTATGTTGGAGCATGTCGAGGTTAAGAAAGAAGCAGTGTTGGAGTTACTAAAAAAACATTAGGATAGATAAGTCCCCGGGGTCAGATAGGATATACCCCAGGATACTACGGGGAGCGAGGGAAGAGATTGCTGGGGTGTTAACAATGATCTTTGCATCCTCCCTGGCCACAGGAGTGGTACCGGAGGACTGGAGGATGGCAAACGTTCCATTGTTCAAGAAAGGTAAAAGGGATAATCCTAGGAATTATAGACCAGTGAGTCTTACATCAGTGGTGGGCAAACTATTGGAGAGGATTCTTAGGGACAGGATTTATGAGCATTTGGAGAAGCATAGTCTTATTAGGGATAGTCAACATGGCTTTACGAAGGACAGGTCATGCCTCAAGAGTCTCATACAGTTTTTCGAGGAAATGACAAAACAAATTGATGAAGGTAGTCCAGAGGTATATACTGATTTTAGCAAGGCATTTGACAAGGTTCTCCATGGTAGGCTCATACAGAAAGTCATGAGGAATGGGATCCATGGAGAATTGGCGGTGTTGATTCGGAATTGACTTGCCCAGAGAAGGCAGAGGGTGGTTGTAGAAGGAGAGTATTCCAACCTGGATGTTGGTGACTGGTGGTAATCCGCAGGGATCTGTACTGGGACCCCTGGTCTTTGTGATTTTTATAAATGATTTGGATGAAGAAGTGGAAGGGTGGGTTGGTAAGTTTGCAGATGACACGAAGGTTGGTGGTGTAGTAGATAGTGCAGAAGGTTGTCGTAGGTTGCAATGGGATATAGACAGGATGCAGGGTTGGGCAGAGAAGTGGCAGATGGAGTTCAATCTGGAGAAGTTTGAAATTATACACTTTGGAAGAATGAACTTGAAGGCAAAGTACAAGTTTAATTTTATTATTTATACAGCACAGTAACAGGGCCTTCCAGCCCAATGAGCCCATGCCGCCCAATTACACCCATGTTAACCTACTAACCCATACACTTTGGAATGTGGGAGGGAAAAGGAACACCCGGAGGAAACCCACGCAGTCACGGGGAGAACATACAAACTCCCTACAGTCAGCGACGGGAATCGAACCCTGCTTGCTGGCGCTGTAATAGCGCTATGCTAACCACTACACTACCGTGCTGCCCACATGGCAGGATTCTTAGCAGTCTGGAGGAACAGAGTGATATTGGGGCCAAGTACATAGATCCCTCATAGTTGCCACGCAAGTTGATAAGGTAGTTAAGGAGGTATATGGTGTGCTGGCCTTCAGTAGCCGGGGGATTGAGTTCAAGGGCCACGAGGTAATGTTGCAGCTCTGTAAGACTCTGGTTAGACCACACTTGGAATATTGTGTTCAGTTCTGATCACCACATTATAGGAAGGATGTGGAAGTTTTGGAGAGGCTGCAGAGGAGCCTTACAAGGATGCTGCCTGGATTAGAGAACAAGTTTTACAGGGAGAGATTGAGCAAGTTAGGGTTTTCTCTTTAGAGTGACCGACGATGAGAGGCGACTTGATAAAAGATATATAAGATTATGAGAGGCATAGATAGAGTGGACAGCCAGCACCTTTTTCCCAGGGCAGTAATGGCCAATACTAGAGGTCACCCATTTAAGGTGCATAGAGGTAAGCTCAGGGGAGATGTCAGAGGTAGGTTTTTTACACAGAGAGTGGTGGGTGCCTGAAATGCACTGCCGGGGGTAGTGGTAGGGGACAATTAGACAATTCGTGGGTAAAATTAGGGCTCATGGAATTGGGGGGCGGGTATTAACATGGATAGAAAACTGGTTGGTGGATAGGAAACAAAGGGTAGGGGTGAATGGATGTTTCTCAGAATGGCAGGCCGTGACTAGTGGGGTGCCACAGGGCTCGGTGCTGGGACCACAGCTGTTTACGATCTATGTTGATGATTTAGATGAAGGCATTGTGAATAACATTAGCAAGTTTGCTGATGATACAAAGTTGGGTGGCAGTGCGACATGTGTAGAGGAAGTTAGGAGAATTCAAAGTGATTTGGATAGGTTGGGTAAGTGGGCAGATACTTGGCAGATGAAGTTTAATGTGGATAAGTGTGAGGTTCTCCACTTTGGGAGCAGGAACAGGAAGGCGGATTATTATCTGAATGGTGTGGGGTTAGGTAAGGGGGAAATACAAAGGGATCTAGGAGTCCTTGTTCATCAGTCACTGAAGGTGAATGAGCAAGTGCAGCAGGCAGTGATGAAGGCTAATGGAATGTTGGCCTGTATTACAAGGGGAATTGAGTACAAAAGCAAAGAGATTCTTTTGCATTTGTACAGGGCCCTGGTGCGACCACTCCTGGAGTATTGTGTACAGTTTTGGTCTCCAGGGTTAAGGAAGGATATCCTGGCTATAGAGGGTGTGCAGCGTAGGTTTACGAGGTTAATTCCGGGAATGTCGGGACTGACTTATGCTGAGAGGTTGGAGAGACTGGGATTGTACACGCTGGAATTGAGAAGATTGAGAGGGGATCTGATTGAAACATACAGGATTATTAAGGGATTGGACAAGATAGAGACAGGAAATATGTTCCAGATGTTGGGGAAGTCCAGGACCAGGGGGCATGATTTAAGAATAAGGGCTGGGCCATTTAGGACAGAGGTGAGGAAAAACTTCTTCTCCCAGAGGGTTGTGAATTTGTGGAATGCACTGCCTCAGAGGACAGTGGAGGCCAATTCTCTGGGCACTTTCAAGAAGGAGCTAGATAGGTTTCTTATAGATAGGGGAATCAAGGGATATGGGGACAAGGCAGGAACAGGATATTGATTGTTGAGGATCAGCCATGATCTCAAAATGGCGGCGCAGACTCGAAGGGCCGAATGGTCTACTTCTGCTCCTATTGTCTATTGTCTATAATACTATAGGGTCATTTAAGAGATTCTTAAATAGGCACATGGACGAAAGAAAAATAGAGGGTTATGGGAGCCGAAGGAGAGAGGGGAATAGATTGAATGTAGATGAGGTCTATAAAGGTCGGCACAACATTGTGGGCTGCAGGGCCCATACTCTACTGCACTGTTCTATGTCAGCCACAGAGAAAACAACCCAAGATGACTTCCCATCCAGAGTAATTTAGCTTTTATCTTAAATGTTATGGTATAACTACAAGGTCCAACAGAAAATGAAAGTATCAATTTGCTGGAATTGTGGAGTCAAATATCAGGTACAGTAGCAGAAGCATTGCTCTAAATGAGTGGTAATAAAATCCCTCTTCTCTCCTCCTGACTGTGCAGCAGGGAAAGACATCAATCACAAGCAATAGGCTTTACCAATGGAATTAATTCAAATTTAGCAATTGTTGTAATGGCAAAGCATCACCCCTTCCTAATGAATGCCATAGATCCTATGCAAATTACGCTCTGGCTGTCTCCTTCAAGTTTCTTGTCGATGTGAATTATGCTTGGTGTTACATCGTAGGGCAAAAAGAATTGCTACCTACTGCAGAAAAAAGGTGGTCTGTTGTCCAACTAATCCAAGATCACTCGCACAAAATAAAGAAACTCTGTCCCTGGGCAAGCCAACAATTCTTGTGGGGGTTAAAATAAAGTTTGCTCAGTCACTCAACTATGAGAAAAATCGATGATAGTAGTGATATGCAAGTTCATGGCTATAACGCATCAGATGATTAAGGCATCACCGAATTTATTAGAGCGACAAGTATTGAAGGCACTGAGAATACCAATGCACATGTGACATCTTGTTTAAATTCAAAATGGTGCACAACAACTGCATATCTGTTGCAGGATGGGATACAATCCTGAAAAACAATTATCTGTGAATTAATCATGTAGCATAACATTTTATCAAAACATGAAATCCGTCAGGTCTGTAACGTATTATTCCTTATAATAAAAAGAAATGACAAGGACAGAGTTGAGCCTGTTTTTGAGGCATCACCTGATAAAATAGCTCGTCATCTAACAAGAGACACGTGCTTCTCTGTGGCTCTGGTGTCTGGTAATTACTCATGGTTGAGGAAATAATTGTAAAAATATCTCGAGCAAGATTTCTCCTATAACACGATCCTCTAACAATTGTAACCCTTTGAATCTATTCCTAGATTCTGAGCTGCAAGACCCAACAAATCAAATTGGCTGGATTTTTCAAGACAATTGTACTTTTAGTTGTATCTGAGGTATGTTATTCTAAATCTATTTACTTCATTTGGTTACATAGTTTTTAAAATATGTTGTCACCTGTATAAGGTCCTTTTTATTTAATTTGCAATTCCAATATAGAGTATTTCAGAACTAAATGTATTCTTGATGGTTCAGTGGTGGCATTACTATGAAAATGCTTTTTTTTCAGAACTAAATAAAATATCAGACAATTTGAAAGACGAAGTACAGAATCACAGGTTGGTTACAGCACGGAAGGAGGCCATTCAGCCTGTTGAGTTCATACCAGCTCCGTGGAAGAGTGAGCCAGCTGATTGCACTCTCCCACCTTCTCTCATGGCCCTGAATTCTTTTCCTTTCAGATAAGTATCCCCTTTGAACATTCCAATTGAATCTGCTTCTATTACTGTCCCTACCAGTTTATTCCAGAACCCGGCCACATGCTGTATACAAATATATCCCTGTGCCAAAGGGTCATACAGCCATTTTTGTTTCTTTTGCCAATCACCTTCATGCTTTATTGCCTGCTTCTTAACCCTCTTTGCCAATGGCAACAATTTCTACGTTTTTTCTGTCTAAATCTTTCATGTCTTAAATACCTCTGTCAGATCTCCTTGCAACTTCCTCTGTGTCAAGGAGATCACACCCAGCTATTAACACACCTGATGCTCCTCAGCCCTGGAATAATTTTGGCAATATTTTCCTACACCCTCTCCAAGGTCTTTCCATCTTTCCTCAAGAGTGGGATCCATAATTGGATGCAATATTGCAGCGTGATTTCCTTGCTCTTGTACTCTATACCTTTACAAAAGTCAGGAAACCACATCCCTTTATAACCACTTTCTCAATCTGCTCTGCCACTCTCCTCAAATGATACCCCAGATCTTTTTGTTCAGCACCACTTCTAGGATTTTTCCTTCTCTTTTAAAATGCCCCTCTCATTCTTCCTAACTAAATGGAACACCTCACATTCCTTAACGTTACATTTCCTCTGCTACCAGTCCCCCTATTCCACCAGCCTGTTTATATCTCCTTTCACTCTTACTGTCTTCTTCACAGTTCACTGCACCTCCAAGGGATCTCCCAGAACTTACTGACTGAATGTCTTACAACGTTACAGCCAGATCCTAGTTTGATTTCTGACATTGACACAGTTCTTGTTCCCCTCTGCCTTTTGAGTATGCGTGAGCAAAGCCTCTTTGGTGCCTACGTGAAGAGGACCTTCCTTCTTCTCTCTACTTCATCCACTATTGCAGCTCTACTGTACTAGAGAGCCCATTTTCTCACAGGTAGTGCCAGTACCGAACGTCTCCAAAGTCCGTCTGAAGCTGCCAGCAACTGCAGGGTTAAGATGATTCTTCACAATTAATCTATGGGTAATCACACAGCCAAAAGTGAGACCTCCTAGTAACCTTGTAATGTCATGGTGAAATATTTAAGCAAATACATTTTATTTGACCTCAATTTGATTCTTAGCCATAAAATTGGCTAACAGCTCAAAAAAAAGGGGCTGCTGTTGTACTTGCCAAAATATATCAATGGTAACTTCATCGCAAATTCAAGCATTGGTGAATTAAAAGGTGGTAATGTGGCAGGCTCCAGTAAATGCTGAGACACATTTGTAATAATGAAAACAATCAATTTCTGTTAGAGGTATGCTATGCACAGTTATGGTAACTTTTCTCCTTTCTGTTTTGCCACAGAGCTCCAGGGTTTGATCCTGACCTTGCATGCTCTGTGTGGAGTTTGCACATTCCCCCAGTGACTGCATGAATTTCCCGTTTACTAATTTTAAACACTTTAAAACAGCTTCCTCGCACATCCAGAGGTGTGCTGATTTGGAGATAAATTACCATAGTATAGGTGGGTGGCTGTAGATTCAGGGGGATTTGAGAGAAAATATGTTATCGGGAAATAATCAGGGAATGAAACTGCTGGGAATGCTCTGAGAGCTGGCACAGACTCAATGGTCCGAATGACTTCCATCTACGTCATAAGGTAATGTAAGAATGTAATATTGGCAACACACAGTTCTATAGAAAAATATCCTTAAGAACATGAGAAGACATGAAATTAAAATTCAGCCCATCAAAAACCTTCTATGGTCTTTACTTCACTGGGTTAATGTGCTATAAGTAACTTTCCTCAAAATCCCTCCACATCCACTGAAGAATTTTCACACAATTTATACCTCCATTATTCAACCTTAACCAATTGTTTTCTACAGATGACGTTTCTCAGCAATGCTGTGTTGAGTGCAGTAAAATGACCTTTCACAAGATTTTTGGAAGGGAATACTTCATTGAACAATATTGACAAGAAGCTGCTGCATCTCCCAGTGACCAGCTGGGCGGCAAGAATATGCTTCTCTTCACAATGCGATAAAACCAAGACAGTTTAAGGACAAGTGTGGAAGGTCATTGACCACAATCATTAATTCTGTTCTTTGCTCCACACTGTCCCATAGACATCTCCAGCACTTTCATGCTTTATTCAGGTATCTAATTTTTGTTTCTACCTGTAAATATCTCAATACCCATTTTTATTCAGATTTTTATAGGACTATTTTGTTGATCTGAATTGAAAAGCTGGATGTTTTCATCATTATACAGGAGATAGCATAATACAGTGATTAAAACTATATGTATTAAAATAAATAAATAAAAACAAGGAACCTGAAATTGTCCAGTGGCTCAAATGATTCATTAAGTTGGCAGTATGCAACAGGCCTACAAGTGTTTTTTCAAGCACATGCTGCATGGGCCTCACAAGCTACAGATCGGGTATTTCAAGGTTTAGTACAGAAAGCACCAGAATTGATGGCACAAGGCAGGTCCCATTTAACTGATAACAAGCCAGGTCTCACGTTCTGCATTGATGAAAGTCACAGAAGGTGCCGACATATTAGTGCTGCTGTGCCACTGTGTCAAACAGATGGAGGACCCAAAATGAAAAAATGTACTATGTCCCCAATTTTCTTTACTGAGCACTTTTTTCATGAAAATCCAAAGTATAATGCACATTAACATTGTATTCAGTAACATAATTTCCAAGGTAGATTTGATGGATCCAAAACAAGGGATTATAGATACATTAAAGGTAAGAAACTTAGAACACAGGCTAAGAGAGACTTATTTCACAAAGAGCTATGAAGCTGTTCACTGCACTTCTAGTTACTAATTAAAAGAGACAGACATGAAGGAGCATGTCAATCATGTTTTATACCTGTCTAATTTTTTTTTAAGCAGATGAAAAGCTTGCATTTCCTACCTTACAAGGACAGTTAAAAAAATTACATTCCCTGTCAACATTTAGTGATGTGCTTAGTAGGTGCTTAGAAAGAAGAAAAAAAGAATAAAACAACAGGGAGAACAGGACAGGCACATGCAGGTCACTGCTTGCTTGAGCCTTCACACCAACACAGGTTGGTTACACTGAATGCTCTGTTTGCATGCTGTAAGTCTTCAAACAAAATTCTTCATGTTTTTCCATAAAGCAAACCAATAACTTCCCGGAACTTTTAACGGTTTCATCTGACCTTAACTGCCACTGCTGTGTTCTCCACAACACTCCTTGGTTGCCTTGCAGAAGCACTGCTTGTATGTTTGTGCCAGAACTTCCTTTTTTCATTCAAAATTACTAAACTCATTACAAGTTCAATCGACATGTGAATAAATCCAGTACTTTTTCTGAAATGTTGCTGTTTCCGTCATTTCATTAGGGTACATTTGGGAGTACAAAACCACATTTATGTAGGAAGTAATACAGTTGCTTACCACATGACAGTAGAGAAATAGACAAGGCCTAGGCTTCCAGATTGGCATGACTTTAACATAACTAAAACCCTATTTATTTTCAATTATAACAACCGAAAATAATAATAAAGATAATCGATTGAAAAATCAGTGGTAAGGCATTGTTGAAATCAGACAGACCTTAACGTAAATCTTCACATATTAATTCTCACAACCTTAGGCCATTCAGCACATCGATCCCATTCCTTCATGTTTCCCTGTAACCCATCCCTATCATGTGTCCATCAGCTCTATTCTGGTTCTCTTACTGCCCAGCTAAACTAGGAGTAATTTCCAGCAACCAACCAGCACATCCTTGGAACGTGGGAGGAGATCGGAGCACTCAGGGACAATCCATCCAGTCACAAGGAGATTAAGAAATTCCACACAGACAGCATCGGAGGTCGGGATTTAACCTGGGCCACTGGAACTGAGAGGCAGCAGCACCACCCGCTGCAACATTGTGCTTAATTACAGTAAAACTCCAATAATCTGTGATCTGACAAATCGGAAATCCTGATGGTTCAGCATCTGGATCAGCAGGCAGTGTATCCCGCTGTCTCTTCCAACTCACCAGGCTCTACAGTGCTCCCATTCCACTCTCCGGGGCCCCTGTTCATGTGCCTCAGTTCAATTCACCAGGGTCTCCATTCCCCTGCTAAATTTCCACATATCAGGCCCTGGTTCCCATGCTCCCTTTCAACTTATCTAGTTCACTGAAAGATTTATTATGAAACTGTGTAACATCTACATAAAAGTCAATTTAAAGTATGCTGGAGTATTAATTGAAATAAAGTCCAACAGTCCAGAAAATCTGCTAATCCAGTCCTACCAAAATCCCAAACATAACTGACTTGTAATCTGTTTAAATCATTGGCTAATAGAGTGCTTACCCACGACTTTCAGTGAAGGATCTAAGTTGAGTGACCACGGTTTCTGTTAGATCTCTGACTTTATTCCATTTACATGGATACTGACCAGGTGAAGGCACAATCCAAACCAGAGACAGCATGTTTCTGGTAGTAATCTGAATCAGAGCATAAAGAAAGTACCTGAAATAAAACCTGAAAGCATTAACTCGTGCCTTGGTAATATTGCATAACTCCATCCAACACTGATAAATTAAACCCTCTCATCTCCAACCTCAAAAAATAACATAAGAATACAGGAAGTAGGAGGAAACCACTTGGTCCTATGAACCTGTTCCACTATTCATCAAGATCGTGGATGATCTTCTACCCCAGTTCCATATGCCATGGCTCCCTTAATGTCTGAAGGTCTGAATGAACTCAATGACTGAACTTCAAAGCCCTCCAGGATAGAGAATTCTAAAGATTCACCAGTGAAGAAATTTCTCCTCATCTCAGTTTTAAATGGCCTACCCCTTATTCTGAGACTGTGATCCCTAGTTCTTGATTCCACAGGCAGGGGAAACATCTTCCCTCCCTGCACCCCATTGAGCCCTGGAAGATATTTGCATTTCAATGAGATCTCCTCTTATTCTTCTAAACTCTGGAGGAAAAGGGCCCATACGGCAAATATCCCCAGGCACCGGTTTGGTTAATCTTCACACAGGTGCTGCCTGACCTGCTGAGTTCCTTCAGCGTTTTGTGTGCATTGCTCCGGATTTCCAGCATCTGCAGTTTCTCTTGTGTCACTGGCTTTGGTGAATCTTCATTGTGTTGCCTCTATGGCAATATATCCATTTTTTAGGTAAAGAAACTAAAACTGTACACCAGTCTCACCCAAGCCCAATATAATTGCCATCTGTACTCCTGTACTCAAATCCTCTCAAAATAAAGGTCAACATTTCATTCTCCTTTCCAAATTGCTTGCTGAACCTGCACTGTTAGTTCTCAGTGACTTGTGCACAAGGACATCTGGGTCCCTTTGAACACCAACAATTCCCAATCTATCATTTAAAACATACTCAGAATTCCTGTTATATGTACCGAAATGAATGACCTCATATTTTTTTCCAAATTCTATTCATCTGCCATGTTTTTACCACTCATTTAGCTTGGCTCTTTGTATCCTCCTTCCTACTCACAACCACACCTAGTTTTGCACCATTGGCAAACTCAGAAACATTTGCTACGATGCTGGAGGAACTCAGCAGGCCAGGCAGCATCCGTGGAGAAAAGCAGGCGGTCAACGTTTCGGGTCAGGACCCTTCTTCAGGACTGAAGATAGGAAAAAGGGGAAGTCCAATATATGGGAGGGAAAAACAGAGCAGTGACAGGTGGACAAAAGAGGGGAGGCGGGGTGGGCACATTGGCGAGACCAAACGCAGACTAGGTGACCATTTCGCACAACACCTGTGCTCTGTCCGTAACCCTGATCTGCATCTCCCCATTGCCAGTCACTTCAACTCCCCCTCCCACACTATCACTGATATGTCAGTCCTCGGCATCCTCCAATGCCAGGAGAATTCCAAGCGCAAACTGGAGGAACAGCAGCTCATTTTCTGTCTTGGAACCTCGCAGCCTAATGACATGAACATTGAATTTTCCCACTTTAAGTAACCACCCCCTTCCCCTCACCTCCCCTCACACAACCAGGCTTCTTCTTTTCTTCCTTTTCCTAGCCTATCTCTCTTTTTTCTACCCCTTTTTATTCCTCTCCTTACCTTTGACCCATCCTCCAGTGGATCTGCTCCCCCCTCTTCCCCCACACCTGCCTATCACTGTATCTTACCTGCATCTACCTATCATCTCCCTGTGCCCACCCCGCCTCCCCTCTTCTGTCCACCTATCACTGCTCTGCTTTTCCCTCCTATATATCGGGCTTCCCCTTTTCCCATCTTCAGTCCTGAAGAAGGGCCCTGACCCAAAACGTTGACCGCCTGCTTTTCTCCATGGACGCTGCCTGGCCTGCTGAGTTCCTCCAGCATCACTGTGTTTTTCATCTAGATTCCAGCATCTGCAGTCCTTCGTCTCTCGGAAGTATTTGCTCCCCTCAGCCAAATTATTGACATAGATTGTAAATAGCAGGGCCCAAGCACCGATTCCTGTGGTTACCACACTAGTCACAACCTGACAATCTGAGAAAGAATAATTTATTCCCCTATTTTCTGTTCCGTCAACCAATTTTCAATTCATACCCAATCTATCCAATGAATTCTTAACCTGTACATTATTCCCCAATTCCATGTACTCTCACTATGTGTGGGACCTTACTGAAAACCTTCTGAAAATCTAAATGACCACATTCCCTTGCTCTCTATCATCTATTCTACGACATCGTCAAAATATACTCAGAGATTAGTCAAGGATGATCTCCCTTTCATAAAACCATGTGACTCTGTTCAATCCCATTATTCTTTTCTAGGTGTTCTGAATCAGAATCATCAAAACATTTGTTTTCCTTCCACTTTAATCAGTCCTTCTCGAAATGTTTCTCTCATTCTCTCCAAGTGAAAATACACCATCCATTCTGCTGTAATCAAATTCCCCTGAGGAACATACAATATTCTAAATTGGACCTCACCAGTAAAACAAAGTTAACAGTGATTTTTCTTGTATGTTTCTCTTAACAAAACTTGCTTCCAATGAAATACAGGAGAGAAGACTTCAAGGTATTTACTTATCTTGAATCATGTCTCTCACTTGACATGTGCCCAACTTCTGAACCATTAGAAAGTATCTTTTGGAGGATAATTTCAACATGCTCAAAAACAATATTTTGTAAAAACAGCAGGTTTATAGAATCATAGAACAGTACAGCACAATACAGCTTCACAAAGATTGCAGCCAATCAGAGTTTGAGTGCTGAACCTGCAAGTGTCTGTTTCAGTGGCATTTAGCAAGATTAAATCATGGTCATCATTAGTTTGTCTCAAAAGTGCATGGTAAAACCAGACTTTTAACAGGCTTGACATTTTAGTAAAGCACCTATTCATAGGACAGTCAGCACAATACAGGCCCTTCAGCCCACAATGTTGTGCCGACCTTTAAACCTCGCTTAAGTCTATCTAACCCCTTCCTCCAACATATCCCTTTATTTTAAGTTCCTCTATATGCTTATCTGGTAATCTTTTGAATTTGAACAATGTACCTGCCTCCACCACAGCCCCAGGCAGCACATTCCATGCCCCAACCACTCTCTGGGTAAAAAACCTTCCTCTGATATCTCCCTTGAACTTCTCACCCATTACTTTAAAGCCATGCCCTCTTGTATTGAGCATTGGTGCCCTGGGAAAGAGGCGCTGGCTGTCCACTCTATCTATTCCTCTTAATATTTTGTACACCTCTATCATGTCTCCCCTCATCCTCCTTCTCTCCAATGAGTAAAGCCCCAGCTCCCTTAGTCTCTCCTCATAATGCACACTCTCTAAACCAGGCAGCATCCTGGTAAATCTCCTTTGCACCTTTTCCAACATTTCCACATCCTTCCTATAATGAGGCGACCAGAACTGGACACAGTACTCTAAGTGTGGTCTAACCAGAGTCTTATAGAGCTGCATCATTACCTCGCGGCTCTTAAACTCGATCCCACGACTTATGAATGCTAACATCTCATAAGCTTTCTTAACTACCCTATCCACCTGTGAGGCAACTTTCAGGGATCCATGGATATGAACCCCCAGATCCCTCTGCTCCTCCACACTACCCAGAATCCTGCCATTAACTTTGCACTCCGCCTTGGAGTTTGTCCTTCCAAAGTGTACCACCTCACACTTCTCTGGATTGAACTCCATCTGCCACTTCTCAGCCCAGCTCTGCATCCTATCAATGTCCCTCTGCAATCTCCGACAGTCCTCCACACTATCCACAACACCACCAACCTTTGTGTCGTCTGCAAATGTGCCAACCCACCCTTCTACCCCTTCATCCAAGTCATTAATAAAAATCACGAAAAGTAGAGGTCCCAGATCCGATCCTTGAGGGACACTGCTAGTCACAGCCCTCCAATCTGAATACACTCCCTCCACCACAACCCTCTGCTTTCTACAGGCAAGCCAATTCTGTTTATATCAACAGGAAAGGTTCCTATTGTATAGCTTTGTTGGGATCACTTCTGCAGGTGGTAGATATAAAATTGAAGTATGCAGAAAATAGACTAGAAAATCCAATGGTGTATGAAATCATGTGCTCAAATGGCACCAAAGAGTAACAGATGTTAACTCTGCCTGGTACCATTTGCATCTTGTACAAGTTAAGCATTTAGAAGGAGGCAACAGCATTGTTTCCTTTCATTGATTAGTGCATACAAAGTGCATGGGATTTCAGGTCTCCTGTGAACCAGCTGAAATTAACTTGCACTAATTCAGATCAACTCCAGTTTATTTCATCTGGTTGCAGCTCCACCTTTTTGAAAGGGACAAGTGGACAAAAATCAACCACTGCTTGAAGCTGTTAAGCTGCCTGGGGAGTTCTGGCACAAATGACAGCAGCACAGAGCTGTGGCCTCGAGCCCAGGAAGCTAAAGAGAAACAGCAGTTTGAGGAGGTTGCCACAAAGGTAATTGCTCAAAGTGTTATTCCAGGTACCTGGTCTCAGTGCCACAACATTTTTAGGAACTTCACTCATCTGGTGAAGCTTACTGGAAATACTGTCATTCCCAATTCCATTTACCATATACTACTCAACCACACTTGCGCACCTACTGATAGACCAAAACCACATTCCACAATTTATGCACACTTCCCGCTATTTGTCAATGGCAAATGTATCATACAAACACATTGCAACACAACCATTAACACTTTTTCCCCGCTCTTGGAATAGAAGGCTGCTGATAATCACAGACTGTAATGGCATACTGGGCACACACATGCCCAGAAGTTAAAATATCAGGAGGAGAGGGTTCAGTTGAATATGTGCTTGACCACCACGTAACCAAAAGTCAGCAGAGGATATATGTTAAAAATTGATTGTCCATTAATATCTAATTGTCCCTTCTACATCACACTTCCTGTATGGAACAGTGTGCTGCAAATTAAGAGATGTGCCATGGCTCAGTGAACATCATCTCCCGGGATGATCCAGAGGCTAATTGAGTTCAGAGTGACGACAACCTTCATCTCAACAGCAGAACGGTCCCACACGAGTGCTGAGTTAGGGCTCTTACTGACAGATCTCTGTGATCATTCTCTTGTCTTCAGATACCTGGCAGCTCAGCTGAGATTGGAGCATGCTCCTGAAAGAGCCTTGGAGACAGGTCCTCCTGGCCAGAGCCTTTTCTCCCTCTGCCTTAGATGTCCTCAATGACGAAGTCCTTAGCCTTTGCTGCTGTGGGGAGGTGGGGGAGTAGGATGGGGAAGAGGACCCGCAGCACCACAAATGAAGCACTCATTTCCCAAGTTGCAAACAGATGGCGTCACCTCTGCAGTGTTCAGAACATTCCCAAATATGTGCTGCTCCAATGTTTGGTATGTCTGACTTCACTGAAGTCAGCACCAATTGCTTCCCTAGTGAAGCTCTGAGTAACAGATGATTCCTTTGAATAATGCCCATTGTTCATACCTGCTTTCCTAGACATGGTCCACAGTGAGTGATAATTGTACAGATATAAATCTATTTCACAAAGAATCATCAATTTGTTATTGCATGAAGATTAGCTTCATTCCTCTGCATTCTGCAGAGTTTACTTGTCTTTGTTCAGTGTACATAAAGGTCTGGAAATAAACACACCATTGAAAATCATTTATCTCCAGAGCTAAGTGTGATTGCAATGATTTCCCACTGAAATACATCACTCTGGAAATATGGACAGGCAATTCCAATCACAATTCACCCTTGTGCAATGATGTGATTTCCACATATGTCACGTAAGGGGTGACATCATGCTTTGTGCAACTCTTGCCTGCAGCAGCACTATTGAAAGGGACCTCCTGGAACTGGTCTCACTGGTAGTAACTTCCAGCCCCCAAAGATCTTCACACAATTGAATTTCTGGTTAAATACCTTTACAAATTACACAAATTTTTGGGCAGACACTAGATGCTTCCTAGAGTATACTCCATGTTTACCCTATCTATGCCTCTCAGAATTTTATAAGCGTCTTTTAGGTCTCCCCTCAGTCTCTGACACTACAGAGAAAACAACCCAAGTTTGTCCAACCTCTCCTTATAGCTCACACCCTCTAATCCAGGCAGCATCCTGGTAAACCTCTTCTGCACCCTTTCCAAAGCCTCCACATCCTTCCCATAATGGTGCAAACAGAATTGTACACAATACGCTAAGTGCGGCCTAACTAAAGTTTCATATTGCTGCCACGTAATTTCCTTACTCTGATACTCAATGCCCCAACCAATGAAGGCAGGCATGCCATATGCCTTACAAAAATGGCAGTCATTATTGCATGTTCTGCTTTTCATCACTTTCCATCGCAACAAAATACCCTGAAAATGAAGTACAGACATACTTTGTTCAGTTCAGTTTTAAAAAGATCTGCACAAGGATGCAAAAGTATGTATGCATTCAGTTCAGGAAAGTTTTTACATGACATAGCACTTGATGTACATGAGGATAGATATTTCTGATTCAGAACCAGACAAAAATTCTATTTAAATTAAAGCTGTGCACCGTCCAACACAGCTTCCATCTGTTTAAAAGAGCATTCTACAGAGAATTTCCAATATACTAAACTCAGAAGTTCAGAATCCAGAACGGGATTTGAACATTAGAATTTGGCATTAAAGGATATAAGATTTCCAGCACTTAACTGCCAAATAACTTTGCACACTAAACACTATGAACTGTAGTTCAACGTCCTGGCTCTTTGTTTGCTGTGATATCAATGCTTGCAAATGTAATTTTCCTTTGTTGAATCGGCTTTTAAAATACATCAGAGGTTATTCTGGTCAGAGTCAAGACGTGTTGAATAAGGATCGAGTTTAAGAGCCACGAGGTAATGATGCAGCTCTATAAAACTCTGGTTAGACCACACTTAGAGTACTGTGTCCAGTTCTGGTCGCCTCCTTATAGGAAAGATGTGGAGGCGTTGGAAAGGGTGCAGAGGAGATTTACCAGGATGCTGCCTGGTTTAGAGAGTGTGCATTATGAGGAGAGATTAAGGGAGCTAGGGCTTTACTCTTTGGAGAGAAGGAAGATGAGAGGAGACATGATAGAGGTGTACAAAATATTAAGAGGAATAGATAGAGTGGACAGCCAGCACCTCTTTCCCAGGGCACCAATGCACAATACAAGAGGGCATGGCTTTAAAGTAATGGGTGGGAAGTTCAAGGGAGATATCAGAGGAAGGTTTTTTTTACCCAGAGAGTGGTTGGGGCATGGAATGCGCTGCCTGGGGCTGTGGTGGAGGCAGGTACATTGGTCAAATTCAAGAGATTACCAGGTAAGCATATAGAGGAATTTAAAATAGAGGGATATGTTGGAGGAAGGGGTTAGATAGTCTTAAGCGAGGTTTAAAGGTCGGCACAACATTGTGGGCCAAAGGGCCTGTATTGTACTGTACTGTCCTATGAATAGGTGCTTTACTAAAATGTCAAGCCTGTTAAAAGTCTGGTTTTACCATGCACTTTTGAGACAAACTAATGATGACCATGATCTAATCTCGCCAAATGCCATTGAAACAGACACTTGCAGGTTCAGCACTCAAACTCTGATTGGCTGCAATCTTTGTGAAGCTGTATATGTAGCCTTCAAGTTCGCATTTCAATTGTGAGCTTACTGGCTGACACAAAGCGGAAAGTTTTTAGTGGTTCAGATGCCAAGATAGAGGGTGCACATATTCTCACCTGCATCATCTGAAGGCTTGGTGGAGGCGGATTCACTGGGCAGACGGGCAAAAGGTGTCCACCTCACAGACCTTTACTGAAGCTGCTACACCTGTCCTCATGTCTTGGTTGTCCCAGTCAACGGGAATCCCAAATAAAACATATCTGACCAAGCACTCCCTTTTGGGGATACCTATAAGGTGCCCGACAAGCGCAGTGGCACTGGACTCATTTCACAGCAAGTCCTCAAGAGTTTCTGCAATTAACATTAGTGGAGTTCTGATGAAGCATAAATAAAGCATCTCTACAAAGTCCCCAATATGTCTCCTGTTTAACCTCCAGCGTCAAGCTGAGCAGAGTATTATCTGGATTAAACTCCAGTTTAAGCTTATTGCTGTTTGGGGAAGTCATTAACTGAAGTGGTAGTCATTAAATTGCATGCATCCTCTTTAAAGAGTGAAAACAGGCAATTTAATTGCCAGGCAAACCCTTAATGATTCTCCAGGTTGGTGTTCCCAGGGCATGGTTCAACTCCGTTACGCAAGACGAGAGCAATAGATCCTGGAATTCAAGGTCTCAACTTCATTGTCAAACTTCAATGTAGTTCACTGCCCAAGTAATTGTTATGCAACTCATTATTATGTAAGATTTATATCTGAGTTTTCTTAGTATGTATCTATGGTTTGATGTGCCCAAAAGGTAGAAACTTCAAGCAATTTTTTTAACTATAATTTTAGACTGGAATTAAACTGTTTGTTAGTTTTCTCTTTTAAGATATATTTAGCTTAATTGAGAATTCAAAAGGAAAATCTTATAATATGGTCCATAGCTTTCTGAGACGATATTTGATTCAAAAGGCTGTGACAAAAGCATTCATGGATGTTAATGGAAGAGGCTAGTATTTCTTCAATCCAGCCAAAAGAAAAACACCAGCTGACCTAGTTGGCTTTATTGCACCAAATCTATTAGCTGCAATATGTTAGCTTTTTCTGTCAGTGCACTAGGCTGTTTCACTCTTGCCCAGCAATTAGACTGCGTACCACTGTGTCTGTATGCAGCTTCTAATTTTAGTTCATGTAAACAAACATCTATTGGCTACTCATGCGACTTTGTTGTTCCATACATCAAAGTCTGACCAGGACCCAGTCTGTGGCATTTAGTGCTGGGACCTGCCTCAGGTACCAAGGTGGTTCTCCCTTAGCCTCCATCTTCCTGGTGAGGAAACCCATAGACTCCCTTGCATGTGATTCTTGCCCAACTGCCCTCCTGACCACCCTCCTGCCCGCTATTTACACGCATGGCCTCACAGCTATCTCTGGAGCAATTCCCCTCTACAATCTCCTAACTGCTCACTCTTCAAACCTGGACTAACCTTTACACCCAATTCTGGTTCAATTCCTGATCTCCGGTCTCTCCCTCCTCAGCCCCATCACACCTCCCCAACTCCACGCGCCCCTGATCCAGCCTTACCTGATTTTCTTGGTGCACTCTGCAAAGGTGAAGTGGACAAGATAAAAAGTCTTTGATTGTGTAAGGCCTCATGAATTGCATGCAACACTTTGGGCATTGTCTACTCAATCTTGCACTGGACTTTTGTTGGCCTGTGGCCAAACAGGCACAATTAAATTTCTATGCATCCATGTCCATGACCAGATGCACAGCTCATCTACATTAGCACTCTCGAGATCGCACCACATTAGCAATGTCAACACAATTCTCCACCTGAATTGACCATTGTAACAGTAACCTCAAATTGCCACGGCCCTATTGACAACTTTTCAGGAAATGATTACCATTAACATTCAGATTGCGGAATACAAGCACCATGTCAAATCCACGACACACTTAATTTGTCAAGTACGCATAAAATGAGAGTTGATTTGATTTCCCAACCCACCCAATTCCCATCTAAATTTAATATATCATATGGTCTTTGACATGTTGAGGTTCAAGCTGTAAAGATTTTATGGGACTAAATTGTGGGAACCATATGCATTATAAACCCATACTAGAGTCAATGACAGAGCCCTCATGACTGCAAAGTCTTTGGAAGGTCTGATATGAAGCCTGTGGGAATGGCAAAGAGCACAGAATACCAACCTTACAAAGAGCATCTTTCCAGCAAGAAGGTGGTGGGCAACATAGCTAATAAATGAGGTTTTCTAAATCTGAAATAAAACTGGAAACGCTGGAAATACTCAGCTTCTATGGAGAAAGAAATAGAGATAATATTTCAAGTCAATGACCTTTTTTCATAACAGGATAAGTTTGAGGTACACAGGTTCTGAGATGCAGAGAAATGGGGATGGAGGAGAGATGGTGGAGAATAAATAAGGTTTGTTCTTGAGTTGAAGGCAAGAGAGATTAAACGACAAAAGGGGACAATACTACAAAACAGCAGGAATAGAACATGTAAAACAACAGAAGATTGGTCTGGAAGAGATATAAGTAGGAAAAACAGTATTTTATTGTGAAATTACCAAAGGAAAATACAATGAATACAGGAAATCTGCAATGGACATAAGAAAAATATCAAGGGTTAATAGGCATTTGGTGATGGGGAAAACTATAGGTGTTGATAGTTCAGTTAAAAGTCAATTAGGACTGGGAAGCTCTGAGCAGTTGACATTAACTCATAATACTGAGAAGGGATTTAAGATTTAGCGGAGAATATAAAATTTTTCATTTCTTATTTCATCTTTCTTTCCTCCCTGCAAATCAAAGTTGCAACACAGAATTTATTAAGGCTGCCTCTGGTTCCATTTTTACAGACATCCATCGGTAAGTTTTGTCCATTAGTCAGAAAATACACAAAAATCACTCGATATGGTGACGGTAATACTACTGTATTGTAATGAATGGCATCAAAAGCAAATAAGACCTGGTAAGAAAGAACAACTACTAAAAGTAGAGAGAGAGAGGAATGAAAGTTGAATTTTTGAATTTAATAATATTATAGGAGCTTGTTCACGTGTAGGTGTGTCCACAAGTTTGGGAGTTTGTAACCCGGGAATGGCCTTTACCTGCAAAGTTCGAGAAGCTTGTTTATCAGACCATAAGCCTCGCAACTCAAAAATTAAAGACTTCTTCCTGAACTTATTCTGACATTTGAAATGAGTGTGTGTTTTAAATATAAGCTGTCGTTGGCTCATCACTACCTCTCCACGGCAATTAAGGAGGGGCCATGTTAGTGTTGCCCACATTCTGAAATAAATAAGTAAAATTCACTGTGGATGGAAATCCAAAATCAAGTATGTTAAACTATATCTCCCATTAGCAGAGAAAGGAGTGAATGCCTGTTCACCACAGGTTAAATATTCACTTAACTGACAAAAGAAAAAGTGTAAATGCCACTTCACTGAAAACACAGCAGCAACCCAGAGACACTAGTTCAAATCCCATCACGGTAACTGAACTGAATTCACTTACATAGAACATAGAACAGTATAGCACTGGACAGGCCATTCGGCCCATGATGTTGAGCTGATCTTGATGCCATATATACTAAATGTCCTCCTCCTGTGTATCATCCGCATCCCTCCATTCCTTCATATTCATGCGTCTATCTAAAAGCCTCTAAACTCCACCAAACTGCCTGCTTCCACTACTACCCCTGGTAACCCATTCCAGGCACCCATCACTCTCTGTGTGAAAAAAAAAACTTGCCCTTCACGTCACCTTTAAACTTCCCCTTTCTAACCTGAAAAGCATGTCCTCTGGTGTTTGACATTTCTACCTGGGGAGAATTAGTTCATTCGGTATTGGTAATGGTGGCCATGAAACCAACAGCCTGTTTCCTAAAAACCCAGTCAGTTTATCAATGCCTGTAATGGAGGAAATCTGCAAATTCCCCCAGTTCCAAATGCCTGTTAACTGCACATTGATATGAAGGATTTATATTAAACACCGGCCTAGCCTGTAAAGTCTACAACATGGGGGAAACAACAATGAAATCATTTAAACTTGCTCAAATTGACATGTAAAGGAAATTTGGCAAATCTCCACTGCTTCTCCTCTTCCCTTATTCACTGCTTCTCTTCATGGGCGCTGGATAAAAGTTGCATGTAAAAATGTTAAAAACAAGTAGCGAATTAGGTTGTGCAGTTGGAACTGACCATTCACCTCAAATTAATTCAGTTTTCACTTCGATGTTGGCTAAGAGCAGAAAATCCATGAAATTTTTCAATACCGATCCGATGTAGAAGTTGTAGACCTGTGGGTTGGTGCTTTTAAATGTTCAGAGGTCCAGATTAAAGCTCATTATCAGAGCACAGCATGTACATTCATTCTTTAATATTGTGCCTATTTTATGAGTTTTTAATGCAGATATTAATGCAGTAAAATTATCCCATTTGTTAGCGTTTGTATCTCTTATCCAAAAGAGTGAATAATTTACAGAAGATGGTTTAGGAAAAAAACTTGTGTGTTCATCAGCTCCATCCTGTGACATGACTGGGTATCAGTTTGACTCAGAGAGTGACAGTGAGTGCGAAGGCTGAGGGCCTAGTCTCACTCTGAGGTGCAGTTCGGTTGTGAAGGAGAGGAAGGGCAACTGATCTGAGGTAAAACCAGCACACTGTCTGTTCATAGAGTCATGAATTCAGGACAGTGTTTTTCAAGTTAGAGTTGTTAATTAACCAGGACTGTGTTCGAGATTCTTAGAAATAAAGATTGACTGGAGGATATAGAAACAAATGACCATGAGAAAAATCATCGCAGCATCACTGGAAATAATTTTTTGAACATTCATTTTCATAATCATAAAAATATTTGAGGTTGAGGAAAAAGTGCTATTTCAGGAACAGTCAATAATCACCTCACTGGCAACAAAGAGTTTGCCTG
Organism: Pristis pectinata; assembly: GCF_009764475.1. NCBI lineage: Eukaryota > Metazoa > Chordata > Chondrichthyes > Rhinopristiformes > Pristidae > Pristis > Pristis pectinata. Next base: position 110,342,375 of record NC_067409.1, read on the forward strand.
TTGTCCAGAGCACCTCAGAGATGCCATAATCATGACCATCTTCAAGAAAGGAGACACATCCAATCATGATAACTCTAGAAGAATACCCTTGCCATCTCTCACAGGGAAAGTCATCACTGGTGTTGCAGAGCCGGTTGCTTCGCACTGAGGGGGACGTTTCTGGTCGCACTTGCTAAACTCCCTTTGACCTCAAACAGGGTCAGCTGGACGTCCTCCCTCTCAGTGAAGGAGGGGAACTGGAAGAAGAAGGTCTAAAGTTTCATTCTAGATAAGATTTCTTTATTAGTCACATGTACATCGAAACACACAGTGAAATACATCTTTTGCGTAGAGTGTTCTGGGGGCAGCCCGCAAGTGCCACCACACTTCCGGCGCCAACATAGCACGCCCACAACTTCCTAACCCGTACGTCTTTGGAATGTGGGAGGAAACTGGAGCCCCTGGAGGAAACCCACGCAGACATGGGGAGAACGTACAAACTCCTCACAGACAGCGGCCAGAATTGAACCCGGGTCGCTGGCGCTGTAATAGCATTATGCTAACCGCTACACTACTGTGCCTGCCCTACTGGAGGGACACTTCTGCTCCTTGTGGGATGCTTGTGTTACTCCTAATGTGCAGGCACGGTAGTGTAGTGGTTAGTGTAACGACATTACAGTGCCAGTGACGTGGGTTCAATTCCAGCCACTGTCTGTAAGGAGTTTGTACGTTCTCCCATGTCGGCGTGGGTTTCTTCTGGAGGCTCCAGTTTCCTCCACATTCCAAAGACGTACAGGTTAGGAAGTTGTGGGCATGCTATGTTGGTGCCGGAAGCGTGGTGACACTTGCGGGCTGCCCCCAGAACACTCTACGCAAAAGATGCATTTCACTGTGTGTTTCGATGTGCATGTGACTAATAAAGAAATCTTATCTTATCTTAATGCTATCTCAGCAGCTTTAGGATGACAGGGGAGCTGACCTTGCAGTTCCACTCAGATCTCAGAGAAAAAAGACATAATCCTTAATTGTTATTAAAAATCCAAAGACCATAAACAATATTTAGTAAGCCACCAGCAGACGTACTTGCCATCTGCAAATTATATTGTAGCTGGTCGTCATTATGGGATACGAGTGGGTAAGACCCTTGTTCCACTTCACCACCTCCGTCCATCAGCCCTTCACCCCCATCCTTTTCTCTGCCCAGTTTCTGCCATCCGAAAAGTATTGAAAATCGATATTCACATTGTAGAAGTTGCAAGAAGCTTCAGGAGTTGCAGAAGTTGTTAAATTAATCTCAACAGCTTAAAGCTGGATCTATGTACAGGAAAGTATTTAAAGTTTTGAAGTAATTCTTTTGAATTGGAATAATTTTATATTTTCAGTTAACTGCATCAAACAGTCCCCTTTGTAATGAAGAACACTAAAATTGCATGTTTGCGTGTTCTTTCAAATACATGTTAACTTTTCAACTTTACCTGTCAAACAAAACCAGGGTTCTGAGCTTCAGCCGATTCTGTAACTAGTCTCCGTATTCATTTCAAGGAATCATGCAAATACTCCTTTTATTCTTTTCCTGACTTTATAACAATGAATGGACTGGCTTTCTGGAAACAACATCACAGGAGAATTACGAGGTATTAAAATATATTTGAGAGGAACATCAGTGCTGAGGATAATGGAGACACAAGAAATTCTGCAGATGCTGGAATCTGGAGCAACACACAAAACGTGCTGGAGGAACTCAGCAGGTCAGGCAGCATCCATGGAGGGAAATAAACAGTCGACGTTTTGGGTCGAGACCCTTCATCAGGACTGGAAAAGAAGAGGACAGAAGCCAAGGTAGGGGGAGGGGGAGGAGCACACGCAGGCAGGTGAAAGGTGAGTTCAGGTGATAGGCGAGTCCAGGTGAGAGGGGGAAGGTAGGAGAGTATGAGGTATTGTTCCTCCAACCTGCGTCTGGCCTCAACGTGGCAGTAGAGGAGGCCGTGGATAGACATGTCAGTATGGGAATGGGATGTGGAATTGAAGTGGGTGGCCACTGGGAGGCCCTGCTACGGCGGACAGAGCGAAGGTGCTCGACGAAGCGGTCACCTAATCTGCGTCGGGTCTCACCGATGCACAGGAGGCTGCACCGGGAGCACCAGATGCAATAAATGACACCCTCGGACTCACAGGTGAAGGGCTACCTCACCTGGAAGGATTGTCTAGGGCCATGAATGGTGGTGAGGGAGGAGGTGTAGGGACAGGTGTAGCACTTGGTGTGGTTACAGGGATAAATGCCAGGGGGTTATCAGTGGGGAGAGACGAGTGGACGAGGGAGTCACGGAGACTCTCTTCCCCTGCCTTGATGACCTGCTCATCTCCTCTCCTTCCCTCCTCCATCCTTTATTCCATGGTCCACTGCCCTCTCCTACCGGATTCCTTCTTCAGCCCTTGGCCTTGTCTACCTATCATCTCTCAGCTTATTACATCTTCCCCCCCTCCCCTCAGCCACCTACCTTCCCCCTTTCACCTGGACTCACCTATCACCTGAACTCACCTATCACCTGTCTGTGTGTGCTCCTCCCCCTCCCCCCCACCTTATTCTGGCTTCTGCCCTCTTCCTTTCCAGTCCTGATGAAGGGTCTTGGCCCGAAACGTCAGCTGTTCCCTCCATAGATGCTGCCCGACCTGTTGAGTTCCTCCAGCACTTTTTGTGTAATGAGGATAATGTATCATTTCCCTGTTAATTCAACAAAAACAGTGTTTTCATCAGACAGGGAAACATGAATATCATTTTCATCCATTCACCTTTATCTTAGTAAACAGCGAATAAACACTCATTTTACAGGCTTAAGTCTACTATGTTTATAGTACTTAACAGAAAAGTGTGCATTAATGCTTTTAAAAAAAAATTAAATAAATTTCTGCGTCAAAGATGAATAACATGCAGCCTTCAAAAGTTTGGGCTCTATTCTTGACTTCTTCACTTGCAGCTCAAGGGAGGAGATCATTGGAGGTCTGACAGAGATTTTTGATCTTTGTAAACCTCAAGTGATGCACCAGTAGACTGGAGGAGAGCAAATATTGTTCCCTTACTCAAAAAAGGCAGAGGGGATAAGCCAGGAAACTGCAGGCTGGTAAGCCTTACATTAGTAAATAGGGAAAGTATTAGAATGAAAATTAATTAACATGAATTAAATTCACCTAGAAAGACAGGGACTGATTAGGAGGAGTCAACATGGCTTTGTGCAGGGGAAATCCTGTCTCGCATATCTGATCGAATTTTTGGAGGAGTTAACTAAGATAAGTGAAGAAGGCGGGTGGAAGATGCGGTATACATGGACTTTGGTCAGGCCTCTGACAAGGTCTCACCTGGTAGGCTGATCCAGAAGGTTAAAGCAAATGGGATCTGAGGTGTGCTGGCAAACTGGATCCAAGATTGGCTTGGTGATGGGAGGCAGAGGGTTCTGGTGGAGAGTTGCTTTTCTGACTGGAAGTCTGTAACGAGTGGTGTACCATAGGGACAGGCGCTGGGACCTTTGTTGTTTGTCATATATATAAATGACTTGGATGGAAACGTTGGTGATCTGACAGGTAAGTCAGCTGATGACACAACAATTGGTGGAATTTTACATAGCGACGAAGGTTAACTAAGGATACAGATCAGCTGGAAAGTTGGGCAGAGAGGCAGCAGATGGAATTTAATCAAGACAAGTGTGAGGTAATGCATTTTGGCATGTCAAAGACTGGCAGGACATTACTGTAAATGGGAGGGACCTGAGGAGCATTGATGTACAGAAAGACCTTGAGGTGCAAGTTCATAGTTCGCTGAAAATGGTGGCACAGGTGGGTAGGGTAGTGAAGAAGGCATTTGGCATGCATGTCTTTATAGGCTGAGATATTGAGTATGAGAGTTGGGTTGTCATGTTGTATAAAACGCTGGTTCGAGGACTGTGTACAGTTCTGATCGCCACACTACAAGAAGGAGCTGGTAGCATTAGGAAGAGTGCAGAAGAGGTTCACCAGGATGTTGCCTGGAATAGAGGGCTTTAGTTGCAAGGAGAGATTGGGTAGGCTAGCTTTGTTCTCACTGAAACATAGGAGACAGGGGTGACTTTATAGAGGTTTGTAAGATTATGAGGGACATAGATATGGTAGATAGTCAGAGTCTTTTTTCCAGGGTAGGGGAGACTAACACTAGAGGGCGTAGGTTTAAGTTGAAAGGGGAGAAACTTAAAGGACATCTGAGGGGCAGGTTTTTCACACAGAGGGTGGTGGCTATATGGAACGAGCTGCCAGAGGAGGTGGTAGAGGCAGGAACAATTACAATGTTTAAAAGGCATTTGGACAGGTACTTGGAAAGAAAGGAGTAGAGGGATGTGGGCCTAATGTGGGCCAATGGGAGGAGCATTAATAAACATTGCGGTCAGCATGGATGAGTTGGGCCGAAGGGCCTGTTTCTGCGCTGAACAGCTCTATGACACGATGACCCCAGAGCTAGGATGAAGAAAGTCACTTCTGTCCAACAGGTGTAAAAGATTGTCAAGTGCAGTTCTGTGCTTTATTTCATAGAAAACACAGAGATGTAATATAAAAATGCCACGAATCCTGGAAGCTGAGATCCATTGTGATTATTGAAGGTGCAGGGAATGGTAATCCTAATTTGTGCTTCAACTGTCTGTTAATGAGGTTGGGATTGTGTTAATCTCAGGAAAGCTGACATCACTTGGTATCTTGTATATTTTTTCATTGTACATGAGAATGGGATTGGCTCATAATTTGAAAAGGACAGGCTGGTTATTGCTCTACATTTATATCACTTCCATGCGTATTTGTTTCACTGCACTCTGGCATTTTGGTTAAAACTTTTTTTAAAAAACCTGTACCTAACTTGGTCTTTTTTCCCATAAATCTAAGTTTAACAACACATAGTTCAGCCTGAGAGTTCAGAGAGAATATTAACCTGCTTTCCTCATGGAAAAGTTTTTAAAAAACCTTCCTTACACCTACGTTTTATTGTTAATGCTGGCTTTGCCCCAGTTCATGCCAATCTCCATAGCAACCTTCTCTGTGGATACAATAACAGAAATCTGAGTCAGCTGCTGCCAGCAAAGCACTGCAATAGTTCTGCTGCCAAAACCTTGGCCGGAGCTAATCCCAGCACTCGCGCTGCATTCCAGACAAGGTGCATGCAGCTGTTGGATGAAGACGTAGAATGAGACTAGTCACTAAAACATCTGGAGCCTCTCTTGAACAAGCCCTCGCACCACAGGGACCAAAAAATTTGCATGTTTGTCAGACAGACGCAAGATACCTCTGATTACGTCAGTCTATAGTAATCTGTCTTACTACAATTGAGTACTTGTACCCGAACTCAGACGAGGAGTTTCACTAAGTAAAATGGTCTGTTGTTCCATTCCCTCTGAATTTCATGCAGTCTATCATGGTCGGATGAAAAGCATCGTATATTGATAGTAATAGCAGAAGTGAAAGGAATCTAAGCATGGGAGTAGAAGGTTTCAGATTATTTAACTCTTTAGTGAGAGAGGAATTGCAAAAATTATAAAAGTATGTCCTGACAGTTCACTCTTATAAGTAGGTTTGCCCTGAGCTTCTACGGAAAGTGGAATTTGGAGGAAAATGAAAAGTTTTAAATAAATTACAACTTTGGAAGAACTGTCAGCAAGTTTTTCAACCCTCTGCCAAAGTCTGAAAAGCTGTCTATTAAGCAGTGAAGAACTGGAGGAATATATTAAAAGTATGGGTTCTGGCTTGAAGTGCCAAATTATGTTAATCATTTGGCTCACAAGGTTGGTCTGCCTGTGCTTTAAACCAAATTTGGTTTGCTTATACAGATGGTAATTTTTTATCACCTATTAGAAATCACCAGGAAGAGGTGGTCTTATGCTGGGATGTGAGGGCACATCCCAGTATAAGACCACCTCTTACAGAGTATAGTGCTTTGGATTAGTGCTTTACTAAAACATACTCAAGTAATCCATGTTTTAAATATATTAGAACAAATAATCACTTTTCCAGATATTTTTAATCTGAATGTTTTTACACAGATTTAACTATGATGTCTGGAGCAGTGTCAGTCATGCTGGCTGGGTGCATTTCTGGAGATATGGTCACACGGATTTGTTTTTTTACCATCCGTGCCCCATTTGACAGTCGACATTTCAGGTTGAGACCCTTCATCTGGACTGGAATGTCCAGGTGAACGGTCTCAACCCAAAACATCGACCGTCCATTTCCCTCCACAGATGCTGCCTGATCTGCTGAGTTCCTCCAATGTTTTGTGTGTGGCTCCAGATTCCAGCATCTGCAGTCTCTTGTGCCTCTGATCTTTAACATTATGTCGGTCTTCTCTCTTTTTTCCCTGTTTTTTTCATGCATACTCACGTTTCTGTCACTATGCCTTGACTGTAGCTATCAATGCTATTGGGATTCTGATTTGCTATTTAACTGTGATTTTGGATGAAGCAGATTCTTGAATTCTTGTCAGCAGTGGAAGCTCCTCTTGGAAATTCTGAGTCCTGTGAGTTCGTGCTAGAATTCAGTATTCAGAATGCTAAATTAATACTTCTCAACAGAGATAAAATACAAACTTCTACCGTTGGAGAAATATATCCTGTTCCATGCTAGTTGCACTCTGCATGTGAACTTGTACCATCTTCAAAGTGGGATAATGTGCTGCGACAAATAACCTAAAATAGGATTCCTTTCCCACCACTCGTCCCTAAATAGACATGCTCATTTGTACAGAACTATAAAAATACTCAATGGGATTAAGTGTATGGAAAAAAAAAATTGCAGGCTGGGGGTTGTTTCAACCTTGAACTCACGAGCATCTCGTTCTGATAATAGAATTCTGTGCTTGTGTTTGTGTTTGTAAATCAGTACCAGTGCTGCCACAACCTATTCTCAGTCTGTCTTACCGTAGCAGGCATTCTGGATGGCTGTTTTGGCTTGATGAACACACTGCATGGCTGGAGCAGAGATAGGGAAATAGGATGGAGAGTGTCTCAAAACTGTTAAGACAGCCTCCTGATTTTCTTTCCTCTTATTTAAATTGGTAAATTGGTTTATTATTGTACTGAGGCACAGTGAAAAAATTGTCTTGCATACTGCCCATACAGATCAATTCATTGAGGTAGTACAAGGTAAAACAATAACAGAATGCAGAATTAAGTGTTACAATTAAAGAGAAAGTGCAGTGCAGGCAGACAATAAGGTGCAAGGCCATAACAAGGTAGATTGTAAGGTCAAGAGTACATCTTATCATACTAGGGGACCATTCAATAGTCTTATAACAGTGGCATGAGTAGATGTTGGATGGATGATTCATCCAAATGTTCAATGGGGAAGTCTCTCATATCCTTTCTGCAATGTTCTAGTAAAATATAAGCCATAAATACAGGGGCAATGTTGGGGACAGAATTACAACCTGTATTCCTCTTTGTTGGCACTAATGAAGACAAAATGAGGAAGGACATCTTATAATCATAAATTTTAAGTTAATGGACAAAGATCAATCATTCTGCCCATCACCAACGTAATCAGTTTCTGGAAAGTATCAGCCAGCATACTACAGGTACACACCATTATTTTAGTCACCTGTGTAATAATCAATATGATAAAGATGCTTTTCAGAGTTATTACGGTCTGGAGATGGTGAATGGGGAGAGCAGAGCGTCGAGATATCTGACTGTCTAATAGCTGCTTACACCTTTAGGATTAGTGAGACTCTCTGAACTTTCTAAACATGTGCCCATCACCACTACCATTTTCATTGAAAGGAAACATTGACTTCAAAAGTACTTAGTCATCAACAAATAACCAGCACAAAAAGGAGAACTGAGAAAGAATCCACAGATGCAGATTTTGATTACCGATATGGACCCTTTTATTTGTGCAATGAATAGAGACGATAGTTTTTGTCCGCTCAAATGTCAGCTGAGGTTTTCCACTTTATTTGTCACCAGCCTATATTTGCTCCACTAATTTCCTTAAATGGCACTTATATACAAGGACATCCTGAGGTCTGATATTTATCTGCGTGAACATACTGTACTCCCGGTGGACAGAAGACTGCTTTGCAACAATGACACTGATTGGAAAGTATAATCTAAACCAGGATCTTGGAAAGTCAATGTGTATAAAGGACAAGTGATCTGCAAATAAACTACCACCATCTCTTTTGATGTATATCCTTTGTGCTTTAACACGTTTGTTAAAATGTCCTTTGGTGATGAGGATGGGATTTTGGGTAGCTTTTCTTTGGGATTGTCGAAGAATATTTGTGTCATTAGGTTGGCAAGTTTTAGTTGAGCTTATAGTACAAAAGCTGTTTATTTGTGCTGTTTCTCTCCATCCACATGTACAGAATTTCATTCCTCCAAGACATCTATGTGTACTGACATAAGTACACAGAACAGCAAGCCACAACTGCCAAGGATAATGGTAATTACTGATCACTAAACTATCCCATGCACCAGTAAGATTGCATCAACAAGGCTGCCAATAATTGGCTGTAATGGGAGCCTTTGGGTTTATGACCTAGCTTGGAAATCATTTCGTTTGTTTATTGAATACATGGACATGTTCCTTAGAGTGAAGATTAAACAAAGGTTGAAGGAGAAGCTGATTTCATGAGAAGCTGAAACAACGGTATTTCTGCTAGTGAGGGTCGGAACAACTAGTGGAAGTAGGAAAAGGAGGATAAAGCAAATGAATGCATGGCTGAAGAACTGGTGCAGGGATGAGGACTTCAGCTCATATTTGGACCATTGGGATCTCTTCTGGGGCAGAGGTGACCTGTGCAACAGGGATGGGTTCAATCTGATCTGGAAGGAGACCAATATTCTTGTGGGGAGGTTTGTCAGTGCCACTTGACAAGGGTTTAAACTAGTCTGGTAGGGGAGTGGTACCCAAAATGTTGGTGTGTCACGTGAGAAAGTCGAAGCAAATACAGAGGTTAAAGCAAGCAACACCAGTTGGCAGGACAGGGAGTGGCAGGGAGCATGAAAGGTCTGACTGGCTAAACTGCATTTTCTTTAATGCAAGAAGCCTCACAAGGCCAGCAGATGAACTCGGAGCATGCATTGGTACATGGGATTGAGATATTATAGCTATTTTGGAAACATGGTTGGAAGATGGGCAGGACTCACAACTCAAATTTCAGGGGTACCAATGTTTCCGTGGTGACAGAGGTGGAGGTCAGAGAGGAGGGGAAGTAGCACTATTGATGAGGGAGAACAAATCAGAGCAGTACTCAGAAAGGATATCCCAGGGGAAATTTCCAGCAAGGCCATATGAGTAAACTTAGAAAGAAAATAAGGGGGATCACTTTGATGTGACTATACTATCGGCCCCCCAGTAGAGTGCAGAAATTAGAGCAGCATATGTGCAGGGAAATCACAAGTACGTACAGGTACACAGATACAGATCACACACCAGTATTCATTGAGGTATCAGCCGTGGTAAGGGTGAGCAGCTTCAAGTTCCTGGGTGTCAACATCTCAGAGGGGCTATCTTGGGCCCAACACATTGAAGAAGGCATGTCAGCGGCTCTACTTCATTAGGAGCTTGAGGAGATTTCATATGTCACCAAAGGCACTTGCAAATTTCTACAGATGTACGGTGGAGACCATTCTGACTGGTTGCATCACTGCTTGGTATGGAGGCTCCAATGTGCAGGATCAAAAGAGGCTGCAGAGGGTTGTAGACACAGTCAGCTCCATATCACGGGCACATCCCTTCTTGCCATCGAGGACATCTTCAAGAGGCGATGCCTCAAGGCATCATTAAGGACCCACACCACCTGGGACATGCCCTCTTCATGTTACTACCATCAGGGAGGAGGTACAGGAGCCCGAAGACCCACAGTCAACATTTCAGGATCAGCTTCTTCCCCTCCACCATCAGACTTCTGAACGGTCCACGAACCCATGAACTCTACCTCGTTATTCCTCTGTTCCACTATTTATTTATTTTTGTAACGTATAGTAATTTTTATGTCTTGCACTGTACTGCTGCCACAAAACAACAAATTTCTCAACATATGTCAGTGATAATAAACCTGATTCTGATTCTGAGATAGGTTTAACAATAATAGGGTTGTAATACCAGGTGATTTTAACTTCTTTGATATTGACTGTGACTGCTAAGGGATTTGATGGGGCAGAAGTTGTTAAGTGTGTCCGGGAAAGTTTTTGGAAGCAATCTGTTAATGGCCTGACTACAGAAGGGGCTACACTCTATTTCTCTTGGGAAATAAGAATGAGCATGTGGCGATGTGTCAGTGGGGAGTGCTTTGGGACCAGTGACCATAATTCCATTAGTTTTAAATGGTCAAAGAAATAGATAGGACTGGTCCACAAGTTAAAGTCCTAAATTGGGTCAAGGCTAATTCTGATGGAATCAGGCAGGAACTCACAAAAGTTGATTGGGAGAGGCTGTTTGCAGGTAAAGGAACGCCTGAAAAATGGGACATTTTAAAGGTGAGGAAGGAAGAGTTCAGGGCCAGCATGTTCTGTTAGAAGGAAGGACAGGACTGGCAAGATTATGGAATCTTGGTTGATGAGGGATATTGAGGGTCTAGTCAGGAAAAAGGAAGCATATGTCAGGTATAAGCAGCTGGGATCGAGCGAGTCCCTTCAGGAGTACAATTAAGAAGGAGGAAATTAGGAGGATATGAAGGAGCCATGAGATATCCCTGGCAGATAAGATAAAGGAGAATCCTGAAAGATTCTATCAGTAAATTAAGAGTAAAAGGATAGCTAGCCAGAGAACAGGCCCCTTAAGAATTAGTGTGGTGATTTTTGTGTGGAACCAGAGGAAATGGGTGAGGTCTTAAATGAATATTTCTTGTCTGTATTTCCTGTGGAGAACAACATGGAAGTTCACGTCCAGGGGGAGAAACAGTGATATCCTGAAGTATAAGAACATTATGAAGGTGGAGGTGTTGGAGGTCTCGAAATGCATAAAAGGGTATCCATCCCCGGGGCTTGACCAGATGTATCCTGGAAAGTTATGGGAAGCAAAGGGTCCTGGCAGGGATTTTTCTATCTTCATTTGCCACAGGTAAGGTACCAGAAGACTGGAGGATAGCTAATATCGTGCCTTTGTTTCAGAAGGGCAGCAGAGATAGGCCAAGGAACTACAAGTCCGGTGAGCCTTACATCAGTAGTGGGAAAGTTATTGGAAGGGATTCCGAGAGAACAGGATTTATTTCCATTTGGAAAGGCAAGAACTGATTAGGGATAGACAGCATGGCTTTGTGCGTGGGAAATCATGTCTCACAATCTTGATTGAGTTTTTTTTGAAGGGGTGACTGAAAGGATTAATGAGGCCAGGGCAGTAGGTGTTGTCTGCATGGACTTTAGCAAGGCTGTTGACAAAGTCCAGTGAGGTAGGCTGGCTCATAAGGTTAGAACACATGGGATCCAGGTTGAAGTAGCCAACTGGATACGAAATTGGTTTGGTAGTAGAAGGCAGAGGGTGGCAGTGGAGGGTCGCTTTTCCGATTGAAGACCTGTAACCAGTGGTGTGCAGCAGGGATCGGTGCTGGATCCTTTATTGTTTGCCATTAGAATGAATGATTTGGATGAGGATGTAAGTGGCATGTTTAGTAAGTTTGCAGATGATAAAATTGGAGGAAAAGTAGACAGTGGTGAAAGTTGTCTAAGGTTACAACAGGATCCAGATCAATTGGGAAAGTGGCCAAGGGGAATGGCAGATGGACTCAGACCAGCGCCAAGTGATGAATTTTGGGAAGTTAAACCAAGACAAGACATACACAGTGAATGGCGGAGCCCCAGGGAGTATTGTTGAACTGAGAGACCTTGGGGTATAAATATATAGTTCTCTGAAAGTGGCAACACAGATAGACAGCGTGGTGAAGAAGGCATATGGCACCCTTGTCTTCATTGGTCGAGGCACTGAGTACAAATTACAATTGTACAGAATATTAGTGAGGCTACACTTGGAGTACTGTGCACAGTTTTGGTTGCCCCACTACAAGAAAGATATGATGAACCAAGGGAGGGTGCAGAAATTATTCACAAGGATTGTTGCCTGGATTGAAGGGATTGAGGTACAAGGAGAGACCGGATAGGCTGGGTCTGTTTTTCCCGTAGCAAGTGAGGGCGAGAGGCAAATGGTAGAGGTGTATATAATTGTGAGAGGAATAGATAAGGCACATCGCCAATGTCTGCTTCCCATGGTAGGGGTGTCTATAACTAGAGGCCATAGGTTTAAGGTGATAGGGAAGAGGTTTAATGGGGATCTGAGGAGTAGATTTTTCACAAATAGTGCGGTTGATATCTGGAATGAGCTGCCAGAAGAGATGGTGGAGGCAGGAACAGTAACAACATTTAAGAGGCATCTGGACAGGTTCTTGAATGAGCAGGGCATAGAGGGATATGGAATTAACGCAGGCAAGTGGGATTCATGTGGCTATGCATGATGGTTGGTATAGGTGCGGTGCACAATGGGCCTCTTCCTATGCAACAAACAATCTGCTGGAAGAACTCAGCAGGTCGAGGAAAGGAATTGTCGACACTTTGGGTCAAAACCCTGCATCAGGATTGGAGATGAGGACAGATGCTGCCTGACCCACTGAGTTCCTCCAGCAGGTTGTTTGTTGCTCCAGATTCCAGCATCTGCGGTCTCTTGTGTCTCCCTCGGGCCTGTTCCTATGCCGAACAACTCCATTTCTCCATGACTCGATGTGGCATGTGTGTAAAAATGCAATACTCGTGGTTGAAATTGGGCCAGAAGCCTACTACCAATCTTTCTGCACCATGCAAGGCAAAAGATGTTGAAATAAGTTGTGCTGAGACTGGAAGATTACTTTCATCCACAGCCATTAGAAATAGCTGAAAGCTGTAAATATGGAACAAGTAGGATGACACAATTGCAATTATGCTGCTATTCTAGTTTGTGCCCAGTGTGATCGGGCTGTTTGTGGATTGGGAGCAGAACAACTGGTGAAAGCTGTTGAGCTGGCAAAACTTGACATTTTAAGATGCAATTAAAATTGTTGTGTTGATGCTTTTCAAAGAATGTTAGAAAATGTTATTCACCTTAAGTATCCAGTATAGCTGCTGTCCACAGTCAACGAGCAGAAGCAAATTCCAAGGCTTCAAAACCAAGTTTAAAATGCACTGGTGAGACCAGTTCAATCGGTGCCATCACTCACCACAGTCCTGGCTGCTTAGAACTGCTAAGTGTTTCAATTGCCAAAACTGAGATTGCAGCCTGTAGATCCAAGGCTGAGGCAAGCAATAAGAGCAATTTCAGCAGCAGTGTGAAACAAGACACAGAAGAAGACTTCATAATTTGGAAGTGCAATCAAATCATGAGGTAGTGAGCTTGTACAGTTTCTATGCCACACATAGTAACAGCAGAAAATAGATTTTCGAGTAAAGATGTAAACGGTGCACTGACGTGTGTGAATTAATATTGTCAGACTGTTTCATAATGTCAAGAGACTTAATCTTACAAGTTCAGCCAGAAACCACTGCAGGAAAGAAGCATTAACTTGAAAACCTACTCTGGTGTGGTTTTATAAACATTAGGGCAGAGGAGGTGCAACAAAATGGAGAGTGAATGAAGCAAAACATTACTGCAGCAAACTGTGAAAATAGGCCAGCTTTGCAAGGAAAGGACTGGTTGAGACAACACAAGTGAGATCAGAAGAATGTTTTCAGCACGAATGCTTCAAAGTGTCACCATTGTTGGAATGGCATGATGATTTGTTTGAATGCAGCCGGTGGAGGCCATTGGGTATATTTAAAGTGGAGGTTGATAGGTTCTTGATTAGTAAGGGTGTCAAAGGTTACGGGGAGAAGGCAGGAGAATGGGGTTGAGAGGGAAAAATAAATCAACCATGAGCAGACATGAATGGCAGAGCAGACTCGATGGGCCAAATGGCCTAATTCTGCTCCTATGTCTTATGGTCTTATAATGTTAAACAGGGTACACTATGCACGTTCACAGTACAGCAGATGCAAAGTCCTGTTCCTGAAAGCCCAAGAGTCAAATGGTGGAGGAGCTGGAGAGGATAGAGCAAAATAGTCTGCTTCTGAAAAATGGCCAGAGTGAGTGGGTGACTCCAATAGTGGTTGTACTTGAGGCAGACAAAATGGCGTGGCAGTGTGGAGATTGCACTTGCTCCTTGTCAGCGCACAAAAAAAGTGAAAGCAATAGGTTTCTCTTGCCCATTATTCATCACACTAAATCAAGCAAAAGCTGAAAAATATCCAATTCCAACTTCAAAGGACTTGTACAGAGTCAGCAGGATCCAAAGTATTGGAAAAAGATTGAAGCTCTTCAATGCCTTTGCACAACTGACTGGTGGCAAGAAAGTCAGCAGTACTTAGCGTAACGCTATTACAGCGCCAGCGACCCAGGTTCAATTCTGGCTGCTGTCTGTAAGGAGGTTGTATGTTCTCCCCGTGTCTGCGTGGGTTTCCTCCCACATTCCAAACACGTATGGGTTAGGAAGTTGTGGGCGTGCTATGTTGCCACCAGAAGCGTGGCGACACTTGCGGGCTGCCCCCAGAACACTCTACGCAAAAGATGCATTTCACTGTGTGTTTCAATGTACATGTGACTAATAAAGATATCTTATCTTATCTTACTTGTATGGAATTTTGCATATCTAAGGCCGTTGCCTGTCCAGACAAAATTACTGCACATTTTAGCCATTTCAAATTTAGCCAGCTCAACTACAAGTTTAGCCGTGTCACTGTAGGAAGGGTTCTACTCACATACAAGATTATCCTATGGTGTCAAGTCTATGCTCAGAGTTTTCTAGGCCTTAGTAGATAAAATCATGCAAGGACTGGATCCCTGGATATATAGCCATGCTAATTTGTTGACTCCACAAGCACAGAAAAAGATCTTCTGATTTTTGTAGGAGGATTCAGAAGGGCACATGAGCACAATGTGACGCAGAGCGAAGTAAATATGCTTTTTGCAACAGAATACCTTGGTTTGAAGGTTGATGTCAATGGCCTAAGAACCAGTGAAAGGACAATAAGACACCATCAAGAACACGCCAAGGATGAAAACATAGCAAATTAAGGACTTTTCCCAGTGGTGTTGCATATTATACCCGACTCCTTTTGATTTTGCAACTGTGCTCAGATCTTTGCGACACTGGTCAAAAAGGATGTGTAAAAAGGAGCAACAAAATGCATATTGTGAAGCTTGCCTTGTTCACTATGATACTAAGTGGGAGTCGAAGTTGAAATGTGACGTGACAAGTTATATTGCAGGTGCAATAAAATGTCACGTGACGGATGATGGGCAGGAGAAACCCATTGCTTTCACTTTTCACACCCTTGCAAGAAGCAAGCGCAATTATGCATGAATTGATAAGGAAGCACTTGAAATTATGTTTAGAATTTCTTGACTTTACTGCGCAGATCTTTTCCTTCAGTAACAGATCATAAACCATTGCTGGCTATAGGTCCAAAATCAGCAAAACTTACTGTGATTATCAAGGATGGGGAATCCTTAGGAGACCAGACAGAGCACCACTGCAGATGTTCTGCCACAGACATCGTATAAGAAGTGTTGTCAGAAGTGACAATGTAATCTACACATTAAATGCAGTCAATGAGGATCTTCTAATAATTGCTTCTGAAATTGCAGATAAAATCCAGAAAAACCCAGTGTTAAAAATGGGTTTGAACAGATATGGATAAATCGGACTGAATTTGATCAGTGTACAAATGAGGAACTATGATCAAACTGGAAAATGCTTTGTTGAGCAAAATTTCATAATGTAAAAGGCTGGGTGAAATGTATTCTGGATATTTTGCGACAGTGTATTCCTATGCATTGAGAGTGTCACATTGCTCGTTATAGCAAAAATTAGCTTCACAATTCAAAGACCGGTACCAAAAAGAGTCACATGACATTACAGCAAAAATTTGTAAATTATAAATTTGTAAGCCATAGAATCACTCCGTGCAAGAGCTAAGGTATAGTTGTGCATGACCTGGTTGACCAAGTTGTCTTTTCCGACAATGGCCTATATTTTCGATTCACTTTGTACTCAAGCTTTACTAAGCAGAATGGCATCAAACTTAGTCTCCTTCCTTCATCATTTGACTTCAAATGGAGCAATCTAGAGGTCAATCAGAATACATAAAACAGTTTTCAAGAATCAAGTATACAACTTTGCATGAAATATCACTTGGTCAATTGCTTGCTGAAGCATGGAACAACCCCCTACATTACCAGAGGATGTAAATCTACAAAACTCTTGGTGAAGAGAATATTAAGATCACTATTGGGCCTTGTTCAACAAAATTTAGCTTCTAAGACTGAACAGAACCAGTTGAATTCAAAGCCATCACCATGGCAGTAATCAGAAGGACTTGGATACTCAAGTAATTTGAACAAACAAATGGGAGGTAGGAACCAGCATAAATGATGCAGAACCAATAGATACTTGATTGAAATTGGTGACAAAATCCAAGTAGATCAAATGATTTCTTCGAGAAATGAACCAAGTCTGTGTGGTAAACCACTTGATCATGCAGTTGTGTCAGAGTTGGATGCAGAGCAGACTTCAGGAAGTGGGATACCAAATATAAGCAAGTTTGACAAGGAATCAGAAGCTTCTTTCAGTTCAGATCCAGAAACAGTGCAAAAATTCACTCAATACCATAAGGTTGTATAAGTCACTGGTGAGGCCAAATTTGGAGTATAGTGTGTAGTTCTGGTCACCTAACTATAGGAAGAATATCAGTAAGATTGAAAGAGTGCAGAGGAGATTTACTAGAATGTTGCCGGGTCTTCAGGAGTTGAATTACAGGGAAAGATTGAACAGATTAGGACTTTATTCCTTGGAGCGTAGAAGAATAAGGGGAGATTTGATAGAGGTTTACAAAATTATGAGGGGCATAGACAGAGTTAATGCGAGCAGGCTCTTTCCACCTAGATTAGGAGAGATAAGTACGAGAGGACATGGCTTTAGGGTGAAAGGGGAAAGGTTTAGGGGGAACATCTTCACTCAGAGAATGGTGGGAGTGTGGAACGGGCTGCCATCTAATGTAGTAAATGCGGGCTCACTCTTAAGCTTTAAGAATAAATTGGACAGATATATGGATGGGAGAGGTCTGGAGGGTTATGCACTGGATGCAGAGAAGTGGGACTAGTGGAATAACGTTTCAGCACAGACTAGAAGGGTTGAATGGCCTGTTTTCTGTGCTGTATTGTTCTATGGTTCTATGGTGTCAGGAAGATTAAAACAAAAAGTTACTATATTATAGTCCTTTACTCAAAAGAGAAAGCCTGTTATTATCATGTAAAATGTGAATATTGCCAAGTTGCTCTGTGGAGAGTGCAAAAAACGACAAAAATGGTAGTTATGTCTAAAAAAAGGCAAAAAGCAGTGAAGTATGCAAATATACATCGATATATACTGTAGTTGTCTGGGCAGCTGTGTGTGATCCTGTTGGACAAGGGGTGTGGTGATTTTGCAACAATGACACTGATTGAAACATGCAATCTATAACAAGAGTTTGAAGAATTAACATGCAAATAGTTTAAGTGTTCCGTCTTGCAAATAAATAATCACAGTTTATGATGTATGTTTATCATGCACAAATGCCTTTGTGGAGACATTGCTCCCATTTGTACAAAAACAAGTATAATGTCCAAACAATACTCAAAACAAATGTAATAGGGCCAATGTCATATCCATTTTGCCTTATAAGCTACAGAATGCAAAGTAAATGGAGATAAGTCACAGCAGATATCCTCCAATATTATAGGGCACCTGATTTATTGATGAGCTACTTCTAGTTTCCCTGTATCACTTTGCAGATCTTTATAAAGCACAATGTCTATGAGTGCCCATGTTTGCTAATTACTGAGTCCTACATGGAAGTAGATCTGAAGGCTGGTGAAAAGCTTTATTCAGCAGGTTTACTGCTATGTCTGAACTATTTCATATTTTCATCTGTTTTCTTTTCTGATTCCAATTAATATTCATGAGTCTTTGTGGTAATTGCGTCATCGTCGTTCTCTCCTTCCAATTCTGTTAGCATTCCCTTGGATTGACATAGCCAGTGAATGTGTCAGCCAGCTGCAAAATGAAGTGTGCCGCTACCTCCATGCAGATGTGCTGCATTACAGATGTTTGGGGAGGGCACGTTGGGTTACCCTCCCAGAAGCAACCTCAAAGCATTATTTCCACTTCCCTAACGTTCAGTCATGGTCATGTGTTTGGCTCCTTGATCAATGACACATTGCATGCCTTTGACTTTCAATTTTCTTTATCAACTTGATGAGTCGGAGTACAGGAAGGAGATAGAGAGCTTAGTGGAATGGTGTCATGACAAACTAAAGAGCTGGTCATTGACTTCAGGAAAGGGGGCCGTGTACATGCACCTGTCTACATCAATGGTGCTGAGGTCGAGGGGGTTGACAGCTTCAAGTTCCTGGGAGTGAACATCACCAACAGCCTGTCCTGGTCAAATCAGGTAGATGCCTTGGCCAAGAAAGCTCACCAGTGCCTCTGCTTCCTCAGGAGGCTAAAGAAATTTGGTTTGTCCCCTTTGACTCTCACCAACTTTTACCGATGCACCATAGAAAGCATCCTATCTGGATGTATCACAGCTTGGCACAGCAACTGCTCTGCCCAAGACCACAAGAAGCTGCAGAGAGTTGTGGACACAGCCCAGTGCACCACGGACACCAGCCTCCCCTCCTTGGACTCTGTCTTTACCTCTTGTTGTCTTGGTGTAGCAGCCAGCATAATCAAAGACCCCACCCACCCAGATCATTCTCTCTTCTCTCCTCTTCCATCAGGTAGAAGATACAGGTGCCTGAGGGCACGTACCACCAGACTTAAGGACAGCTTCTACCCCACCGTGATAAGACTATTGAACAGTTCCCTTATACAATGAGATGGACTATGACCTCATGATCTACCTTGTTGTGACCTTGCACCTCATTGCACTACACTTTCTCTGTAGCTGTGACACTTTACTCTATACTGTTATTGTTTTTTACTTGTACTACATCAATGCACTCTGTACTAATTCAATGTAACTGCACTGTGTAATGAATTGACCTGTGCAATCAGTTTGTAAGACAAGCTTTTCACTGTACCTCAAGTGACAATAATAAACCAATACCAATACCAATACCCAGCACAGCCTGCACTTCATTCTGGCAAAGATTTTGATTCTTAACCACTGTAAGAATATACCCTCTGTGTCTAACTTGTTCTTATTTGTCCATTTCAAGGAAATTTCACCACAGCAGTAAGTAAGCATACTTTTCAAGTTACTTCAAGACTTTTAGTTCTGTTTGCATATTATACGCCACAAAGTCAATGAAACAATGGACTACAATTTAATCCCCATTGTGAGATTGAATCAGATACTTGCTTGATAGTTGCCCTGCCATCCCTGGTCTTACCCTCGACAAAAAATTCGGATGAATGTGTCAAAAGTTAGCTTTCTGAGTTGTAATTTTTATGACTGTGGTTTAATGAACAGTTTTCCCCACAGACTGGTGATTCATCATGATTCGCATTTGTATGTGCATCTTAATACATTTCCATTTGGAAGCCACTCCGTAATGCAGCAATTTTGCTGCTTTTTTTTTAATGTCTTTCGGACAAGATAATCAGCCATGAAATTTAAAGAATATGAAACTCGATACAAGGGACATCCCAAAAATGATAAAGTGTAGTCGAGTAATAGAAATGGGTTCATGAGAATTGCAACTTTGAATACCATAACCTCTTGATAACAATAAATGGTGATCATGGAAAGTGGAATTTTATTGTATTTGCTTCTATTTGAAACATATTAGAGGAACACTGTTCAATATTTTTGTGGAATTTTGTTTAACTTTGTACTGCAGTCAAGATGATTGATGGTGGTAATTGAGGTGCAGTCAATATGATCTCTGATGGTATTCCACTGATTTAGAATTTTAACATTTGTTATTGGGGCAAATATGTATAAAGTTCCTTTAATGGCAGCGTGACTTTACCTACCTTTATTTTGTTCTTGTGCTGCCAGCTGCTGGTTAATGTGTCTCACACAGCCTGCACTATCCAAAAGCTAAATTCTTCACATTTTCTCTTTTTCTTTAAAACCAGCAAGTCTTTATTGGGTATTTCCGACTATCCACCGTGTTTACAGGACAGTGAATGGAGTGATCTGACTGCAGCATTACAACCCCACAACGGAAAAATTGCTTCACGTATACAGAGACGGTGATTTGCATTTCATGTAAGCACCTTGAATCAGGTGCCACTGTTAGTCTCTGCATTTTGGAAATCGACAAATGGGATCTGCTGATTTGCATCAAAACTGGATGCACTATCAGGATGTAGATACAGAAATGTCTGTTTAAGTCATCTTACTGTAATGTAAAAGCAGCTCCAGTGTTGTTTCAATTATTCCAGAGATTTAGTCTGACTGTTGACAAGGTACCAAATAACATAAAATATATGGAAGCTGAAAAAAGATTGATTAGCCCTTTGTATCTGATGACAACATAAATTTCAAATGGTTAGATTTCATTTCACAGGATGTGAATATGAAAAGATATATGGAGATTATGTTTGATGTGAAGACTGCCAGCATAACTAATAAGGATGACTGTTAATTCTTTCAATGTGCATCAGCATCATTATCTGACATGACCATGTAATTTGGTATTTTGTTTGTGAAGAAGCAATGAGTTGGAAACTTACAAATGTATTCAGGTTTATCTCTGCACTTTACTTAGTTACCATTCATTGGAATGCAAGATAATTGGCAGCGATACAAATATATAGCAGTAAAATAACTACCTATTACCCTTATTGCTAATGTCAGTCCTCTTCTTCAAATGAACATCAACTTTTATACTTTTGACTGATGCGGGGACCTCTCGTGGAATGCGTAAAACCCAAAAGTGGTTTGGTCCTCCCATCAAAAGAAACCAGCAAGAAACCTCCAGGGTCTGACAGCGCCAGTGACCCAGGTTCTATTCCCACCGCAGTCCGTAAGGAGTTTGTACGTTCTCCCCGAATATGGCATGGTGGTGTAGCGGTTAGTGTAACACTATTACAGTGCCAGCGACCCAGGTTCAATTCCCGCCGCTGTCTGTAAGGAGTTTGTACGTTCTCCCCGTGTCTGTGTGGGTTTCCTCCGGGTGCTCCGGTTTCCTCCCACATTCCAAAGACATACGGGTTAGGAAGTTGTAAGCATGCTATGTTGGCGCCGGAAGAGTGGCGACACTTGTGAGCTGCCCCCCAGCACATTCTCAGTAATGCAAAAAGATGCATTTCAATGTGTGTTTTGATGTACATGTGACTAATAAATAAATATCTGATCTTATCTTACCAGGGATGGGGCTGGGGGGGGGGGGGGGGTGCGATGATGGTGAATGGAGCACAAAGTCTGGATGTCTAAATTATCCTGGTAGCAATGCAAAGAACTCTCTCCCATAGTCTAATTGGCAGTCACAACTAAGGAAGATTTTACAATATGAATGGGACCTGCTGTTGTTCTATATATTCCGTGGCTGTATCCTGGAGATAGCAGACAGGAATATGAATGTCATTAAAATGACAAAAACAGGCGTGCCTCAGAAAATTCAGATTAAGGATATGTACTTAAATGCTGCAGGGAGAAAAAAATCAAGTAAGCAGTTTATTGAGGGCTGAGAGCTAAATAGTAAATAAATGTACTCAAAAAAAAATTCCAGCACATTTGTCAAACATGATTTCCCTTTCATGAATAGATGTTGACTTTGTCTACTTCCACGATCACATCCTTTAAAGTAGGCACCAGCATTTTCCCTACCACTGATGTTAGGCAAACCAGTCTGTAGTTTCCTATTTTATCTCTTTCTCTTTTTTGAATAGTGGGGCTACATTTGCCAATTTCCAATCCACAAGAACCATTCCATAATTTACATAATTTTAGAAGTATGCTTGCATGATTTCCTCTTTTAATACTTTGGGATGCACTTTATCAGTCATTAGGGATTTGTTACCTTTCATTCCCATTCATTTCTCAAGTGCTACTTCTTTAAAATAATAATTTCCTTTAGTTTCTTCTTTTCATTTGACTCTTCATTCCCTAGTATTTCTAGGAAGGTAATTTTGTTCTGTTCCATGAAGATCGTACCAAACCATTTGTTTTTAATTGGTCTGCTATTTCTTTATTTACCAGTATAGATGCTCCTGTTCCTTTAAGGGGCCTTAGACACGTCTTCACTGATCCTTTTCTTCTTCAAAGCTTTTAGAGTTCATTTTTAATTCTTTTTGCAAGTTTACTCTCTTACTTTATTTTGTTCACTTAATCAACCTCTTAGTCCCTCTTTAGCTGAATTCTAAATTGCTGCTAATCCTCAGGCTTGCTACTTTTTTCTGGCAACTTTATTTGACCTTTATCTGTGGATCTAAAGCTCCCCTTAACTTCTTTAGTTAGCCTGTTATGTTTTTGCTCCAGAAGAGAAATTATAACTACTGTATTTTCGGCATTCATTCTTTCGCTGTTGCCTATACACTGTCATGATATTCAGTGAAGCTCCCCAATCTATCACAGCCCATTTATTCCTCATACTTTCATTGTTTTCTTTGTTTAGATTTAAGACCCTAATTTTGAATTGAGTTACTTCACCTTCATATTACGGGCACTCTTTCCTAAAGAATGCCACACCACAATATCATTAACTAACCCCCTCTTATTGTCCAGCACCCAGTCTGTTCCCTAGTTGTCTCCTCGATGGAGTGGTGTTAAAAAAAAATTCCATACACACTCCAGGAATTCATCCTCCAACTTATTATTGGGAAGTTATTAGACCAGCCTTTATGTAGATTAAAGTCACCCATGATTACTGTTGTATCCTTGTTGCATGCACCTCCAATTTCCACTGTGTTGCCATCCCTGACAGTACCATGACTGTTTGGATGCCAATAAGCAACTCCCACCAATGTTTTTGTCCTTTCAAGTGACGCTTCAATTGTATAGAATACAGTTAGCATTTAGATAAGATAAGATAAGATAAGATATCTTTATTAGTCACATGTACATCGAAACACACAGTGAAATGCATCTTTTTGCGTAGTGTTCTGGGGGCAGCCTGCAAGTGTCGCCACATTTCTGGCACCAACATAGCATGCCCACAACTTCCTAACGTGTATGTTTTTGGAATGCGGGAGGAAACCAGAGCATCTGGAGGAAACCCACGCAGACATGGGGAGAACGTACAAACTCCTTACAGACAGTGGCATTAATACTGCAATCAGTTTTGCGTACTGAAACTCAGGAAAGATATAGTTGCCTGAGAAGGGTTACAGTGCAGATTAACCAGAGTGATAACATTTAAAGGATTTGAAGGTTTAGTTAAGTTAATTCCCTCGCATGGCAGGCACGGTAGTGTAGCGGTTAGTAAAACGTTGTTACAGTGCCAGCGACCCGGGTTCAATTCCGGCCACTGTCTGTAAGGAGTTTGTACGTTCTCCCCGTGTCTGCGTGGGTTTCCTCCGGGTGCTCCGGTTTCCTCCCACATTCCAAAGACGTACGGGTCAGGAAGTTGTGGGCATGCTATGTTGGCACCAGAAGTGTGGCAACACTTGCGGGCTGCCCCCAGAACACTCTACGCAAAAGATGCACTTCACTGTGTGTTTCGATGTACATGTGACTAATAAAAAGATCTATCTCAGATGCACATTGGTAGGAAAGGTTGGATGGGCGGAGGGTGAGTTGGTGATATAACCGAGGTACATAAAATGATTAGGCAAAAATGTGTGCAGTCCAATTTCTAGGCACTGCTGTCCATACATAACACAGTTAAACATGGATAGCAAGAAATTGCTGTAATACAATGCTCCTTCACAGGATGTGTTGTCTATAGTCTTTTACGATCAGCACAAAATCACTGACATTTCATGAATTTTCACCTTTACATGTTCTATTCTCACTGCAAAAATCATCAAAACTATTCATCGGTGCAAAGATTGTAAAAAACCTCAGTGTTTTGTTTTAAATGTCAAATAAAGCTTAATTATCGTCAAATTCTTTGGCCTTCTATGGAGACTCTACCCTCAGATTAATGGAAATTCATGATTTTAAAATAATAAAAAACAATCTTTTAAAGATATTGATGTTCCCTATTCCACCTTATTTCTTTCCATGCAAACTGTTTAAAAAGCTGTAAAAAAAAACATTTATGCTGCCCTAAGAAGTCCCACTCAGACTGGCTGCTCAACCAGGTTTCTGACATTGTTCCTGGTGCAATGAATGATGCCCATGGAATTCATGTTAGGAAAAAGGAAGTGAGCACCACAAAACCCACCAGAATCCTCTTGGGTGTTTTTTTTTGATGTAATCATCTAATATGTCTCTTCACAGATGACCACAGAATCTGGACCATTGTATTCATCACTAGAAAAAGCTGTGAGAAGATTGGATTCCACTGTTTACAGCTGAGTCCTCAGATCATCCACTTATAATAATGCTGCAGAACATAGAACAGCACAGCACAGTAGAGGCCCTTTGGCCCACTATGTTGTGCTGCCCTATGTAAACCTACTCCACAATTAATCTAACCCTTCCCTCCTGCACAGCCCATAACCCTCCATTTTTCTTATGTCCATGTACTTATCTAAGAGTCTTTTAAATGTCCCTATTGTATCAGCCTCTACCACCACCCCCAGTAGTGCATTCCAGGCACCCACCACTCTCTGTGTAAAAAACCTGCCTCTGACATCTCCCCTGAGCTTTCCTCCACTCACCTTAAACGGATGTCCTCTGCTATTGGCCATTGCCACCCTGGGGAAAAGATGCTGGCTGTCCACTCTTTCTATGCCTCTCATAATCTTATACACCTCTATCTACAACATGAAGTTATCAGTCTTTATTATTTAACCCTGAACTATTATAAACCACTGCAACACCCTTATAATTTAAAAGAGATTGGGATCATCAAGGTGATTTTCAATTTCAATAAGGGAAAAATCTGATTGTGATGGATCTGTTGCCTATTATCCTCCTTGCCTGATTTTCTGTTCCACTGAATTCAATCAAAAGGAAAATTGAATAGGGTGGCTGATCCAATGGAGTTGAAAATTACCCCGTAACATTCTATAGCCTATCTGTGTATATCTATAGCTTTACAATTCATCAAGTTCCCGATATAACAATAAGTACATCAAGGTAGTAGTGTCTTTCACATTTAGTTTGTGGGGAACATACTCATGTCATGTTGAATGATGTTGCCAGGAATTGAGTACTAAGCTTTCTCCTCCTGGAGCTACAGCTTAAGGAAGTAACCCAAGAATGAATCATCCAGTTTACAGTAATGTTACTGCATGGTTATAGATATTCATTTCCTTGGATTCTGATTACTCTGCTTTATTTAGTTCTAACATAACAGATATGTGTTGTTGCTTTTCTTTAGCCAATCAAGATCTACAATGTGTCTGCCTTAGAATATCTGAAACTGGAGCAAGGGTAAAAGATTGCATGTTACATTACAGAAGGCATTCCAATAAACTAATTAGCACACTTGTCAGACCCACAGCAAGTAAAGCATATTGTTCCTTGTGAATTTAGATGCCATGATACATTGACACCTACTATTTGCGCCAGCTCTGTTTCTTTGAATAAAATGTAATGTTACTTTAGTACTGAGTACATAGTGAATGGTAGGACCCTGGGGAGTGTTGTGGAACAGAGAAACCCCGGAGTACAAGTACATGGTTCCTGAATGTGGCGTCGCAGGTAGACAAGGTGGTGAAGAAGGCTTTTCGCATGCTGGCCTTCATCAAACAGGCATTGAGTATGGAAGACGTTGCAGCCCTGTACAAGACGTTAGTGAGCCCGCATTTCGAATAATGTGTTCGGTTTTGGTCACCCTGCTATAGAAAAGGTGCCATTAAGCTGGAAAGAGTGCAGAGGAGATTTATGAGGATGTTGCCAGGAATTGAGGGACTGAGTTATGGAGAGAGGTTGAGCAGGTTGGGACTTTTTTCATTGGAGTGTAGGAGAACGAGGGGTGATCTTGTAGTGGTGTATAAAATCATGAGGGGCATAGATAGGGTGAATGTGCATAGTCTTTTTCCCAGGGTTGGGGAATCAAGAACTAGAGGACATAGGTTTTGGGTGAGAGGTGAGAGGTTTCATAAGAACCTGAGAGGCAACTTTTTCACCCAGAGGATGGTCAGTCTGTGGAAGGAGCTGCCAGAAGAAGTGGTTGAGGTGGGTACATTAACAACATTTAAAAGGCACTTGGACAGGTACATGGATGGGAAAGGTTTAGAGGGATATGGGCCAAGCAAGGTCAAATGGGACAAGCTTAGATGGGAATGGACCAGTTAGGCCAAAGAGCCGATTTCCTTGACATGTAACCCTATGAGTGCTGAACTGTCTGACCTTTCTCATTCATTCTTGGAATGCAATTGGAATCCTGTCACACAATTTTGAGGATATGAAGATAATCATTAGTCTACCTTGTTACTGCCAGGCCAAGCAGTTCTGCAGGCCTCTCAATATCACATTACATTGACATTCAGAACTGTTGAGTGGTCATCAACATGAAGTGCTCAACCTGTTCCTTTCTCCACAGTTGCTGCCTGATCTGCAAAATATGTCTTGCATTTTCTATTTCCTATTTCCAGCATCCATACTTTTTTTTAGATCTAAATACAACTCACTGTATTACTGAAAGACATCTGTACTTTTTCCACATGTCAAAGAGATGTGGACGTTGTTGGCCAACATTTATTATCCCTTTGAATTGAGAGTTTGTAAGACCACGTCAGAGGGAAGAGTCAACCACAACGGAAGGTCTGGAATCACAGCAAGGATAGTATTTCTCCCCTTGAAGGGCCTCAGTGAACTGATGGGGTTTTATGGCATTTCAGTAGTTTGCTGGTAACTATTACTCAGGCTAGTTTTTGCTTTAGTTCCAAATTCATTTAATTATTTGAATTTAAATCTCAGCTATTAGTGTTCCAGAACTTTAAACCCACCAGCTTCTGGATACAATGGGTTCAAACTCATGTCTCCAGATCCATATTCTATGTCTCTGGTTACTAGTTCAATAACGTAACCATTACGCTGCCTTACTTTACCCAGCAGTCCTCTACCTGCCAAATTTATTTCAAGAATAACAGTGACTATGCTTCAAAACACAAATGGAACTGAGTGCTTCAGGATGGTTTGAGGAGATGAAAGTCTTTTCTTGAATGCAGGATTTTCCTTCTTTTCTGCCTAATGAAAGATGCCACAAAATAATTGTGGAACATCTCTGCTTTAAATTCGTATTGTTCCAATGTGAAATCACGAAGCTGCTGGCATGAATTCAGTCTGTAAACCCAAGGTAAACAAATCCTTGAAGGTAACCAAATTTGAGTATGAGTGTGTGAGTGTGTGTGTGTGTGTATGTGTGTGTGAATGAGTGAGAGAGAGAGAGAGAGAGTGTGAGAGACTCTGATCTTTTAGGAACAATAAGCTCTTGTTAATCAAAGTAAAAGCAAAGTGGAAAGAACAGACCTCCAGCCAGCATCACTCCAGCACAATCATGGGGTTGGAATTTGGCCACTGGCCGGCATTTCAAAATAGTTATGGCACAACACCACAAATATTTCTTCAAAAGAAAACAGGATTTGCAAAGTCAAAAAAATTTGGCATTTTAACCACACTCATCCTATCTTTCAGGAATGTCTTACTCCATCACTTTCAGTCACTTTGAAGCAAATTTAAGAAAACAACAGATGGATATTAAAAAATTTAAACTTGTTATTAAAACTCAATATAGGCTGGAATTTTAGACATCACTTCTTCCTTGAAGAGCTTATTACATGAGCCATCAAGGATTAAGAAGGAATCTATTTCTGGAACAAAGATTAAAATGCAAAATGGAGGATAAAAGAAATTTATTTGACCTTTTTGTGTGGTATTTTACTGTTGAAACAGCCTACATGCCTTTCGATTTCCTCCTTGTCTGGCCAAAGCTATTACTAGAAATAAGTACAGCTGCGGATTCTGTAGTGCTCAGATATTGCCAAATGGATTTTTTGTGACCTGCCTACGCCACATATTAATGAATGGAAACAAAGTGCCTTGTGGATACAAATTACATCCTTATTTTCAGAGATAGATTGGTAGTATTTATGCATAACCAGATTAATCTTTCCAGTGGAAACAAACAATCTTTTCAGCGACACACTTATCTGCACAAACATTCTGTGCAAATATTCTGTTAGTTTCTGTACTGGATGGGCTGAAGCCCATTCACATGCTGCTCTGAAGTATGTAGATCACCGTTTCTTGTGAATTTTTCTCAGATTCTATTTTCCTTAAATTGTACCAGATTAAGATCAGATTAAGATCAACACATCCTTCCTGGTTAACTGCAGAAAGCAATCTTCTAGGTGTACTACAAAGCATTGCTAGGGAAATCTACAATGATGGAATTATACAATAAAATTTGTCTAACTCTCGTGCAGTTCACTTAATAAATAACAGCAGTTTACCACGACAAGATCTTTTACGTGCAAGATTGCTATGCTAATTTTTATATTTACAGCCAGGTGATCTTTGTGTGCCTCATTCCAACTTGAGCCCTGAAGCTATCATTCCCAAAGGTGATTTCTTTTAAAGGTGTGCTCAAGTCCACAAAGATCATTCCCACCCATGCTAAGAGTCTCTCTACCCCAAAGAGTACCCAGTGAAGTGAGTACTACCCCAGGCAGTGAATGAACAGCAATATATTTCCAAATCAGGATGGTATGTGACTGGAAGGGGAACGTAGAAGCTGTGGTATTGCCATGCACGTGAAGCTCGAGTCCTTCAAGGTCTTAGAGGTCATGGGTTTCAGAGGTGTGGTTAGATATCTTAACCAAGCAACTGCAGTACATTTTACAGATGACAAGCAGCCTACTTTGCCCTGAATGGTGTCATGCTTCCTGAATGTCCTTGGACTTGAACTCAGTTAAGGCAATGGAGGGAATTTCATGAAGCTCCTGACTTGTGCTTAGTGAATGGTAGAAATGTTCTGCAGGAAGTGAGTCATTTACTGCAGGATACCCAGCCTCTGACCAGTTCTTGCAGCCAGTATGTCTGTGGCTGGTCCTGCTGAAGTTCTGGTCTGGGTGTTTATGGTTGATAATACCACTGATTCTCAAGGGCAGTTGGTGAGACTTTTTTCCATTTAAGATGGTCATTGCCTGGATCTTTTTGTGGTGCAAATGTTATCTGTCATGTATCAGCCCAGGCCTGGATATTGTCTAGGTCTGTCTGCAAGCATGGACTGCTTCATTTGCTGAGTAACTGCAAAAGAAATTGAGTGTTTTGCAATCATCATTGAACATCCCACGTCTGACCTTACCATGGAAGAAAGAACATCAATGAAGCAGCTGAAGACAGTTCCTGAGGAACTCCTAGGGTTGGGACAAGTGACCTCCAACAACAACAACCACCTTTCGACGTGCAGGATACGGCTTCAGCCAATGAAGTGTTGTCCCCTTTCTGTTCATTCACTTTAGTATTACTAGGGCTCCTAGATCCTACACTTGGTTAAACTCTGCCTTGATGATAAGGGTACAGCTCTAACCTCACCTTGGGAAATCAGCTGTTTGGTGCATGTTTCAACCAGGGCTATGACAAAGCCTGGAGCTGAGTGAAGCTAATGCAATCCACACTGGGCATTGGTGAACAGGTTATTGGAGGACAAGTGCAACTGACAGAACCATTGACGATACCTTCCCTCACGTCACCAATGATTAAGATGAGACTGACTGGGCAATAATTACTCAGATTGGATTTTTCCTACTTATTATGAACTGGACATACCTGGACAATTTTTCACATTTTTAGGTAGCTTCCAATCTTGCACTGGACCAGCTTGGCTAGAGGCATAATTAATTCTGCAGTGTTAAGATTTGTTATTTGGTCCTGTTGTCTTTGTTGTACTCAGTGGAGTGAACCAAACTGGCTAAAGATTGGCTTTGGCGATGGGGGGAGACCTCACGAGGAAGCCAAGATGAATTATCCATCAACAGTGAACAGAGTTCCAGCATTGACTTCAGCACTCACATGCTGGGCCTTGGTTTCATTGAGGATAGGGTTGTTCTTGGTGCCCCCTCATCTCATTAGCTGTTTCATTATTCACCAGCATGACTGGATGTGGCAGGATGACTGAGGTTTCATCTGACCAGTTTGTTATGGGAATGCTTAGTTCTGCATATTTTGCTGCTTAGAATGCATAAGGTCCTGCCTTGCAACTTTACCACATTGGCACTTCATTTTTAGATGTAATTGGTTCTGTGCTCAAAATGTCCATATGCAGTCCTCATTGCACCAGGATTGATCCTTGGCTTGAAGGATATGCCAGGGCGTGGGGTTAAATACTGTGGTGGTGTACAATTCTGCTGCTGCTGATAGTGCATTGTGTTTCATGGGTGTCTAGATTTCAGCTACCGCCTGTGTTTTGAGTCTATCCCATTTAGCAAGCTTGTAGTGCCAAAAAACACAATGGAGCTTGTCTACATGTGAGGAGAGGACGTTGATTCCACGTTGACTATGTGGTGGTCACTTCTACCAATACTGTCACGGACCAATCCCTCTGCAATGGGTGCACTGGAGAGGATTAGCTCATGTCGGTTGATCACTGATGTTGGTTCACTCATTACCTGCTGTGGACACAATCTGGCCACTCTTCACGATGGACATTGAATTCTGCCAGCCAAGAACACTCAGTTCCTATCTTACGTTCAATGTTTCTTCTGAGTGTTTTTCAATGTAAAGGAGCACTAAAGGGGCAGGCACAGTAGTGTAGTGGTTAGTGTAATGCTATTACAGCACCAGCAACTCGGGTTCAATTCCGGCCGCTGTCTGTAAGGAGTTTGTACGTTCTCCCCATGTCTGTGTGGGTTTCCTCTGGGTGCTCTGGTTTCCTCCCACATTCAAAAGACATACGGGTTAGGAAGCTGTGGGCATGCTATGTTGGCACCGGAAGCGTGGCGACACTTGCGGGCTGCCCCCAGAACACTCTGTGCAAAAGATGCATTTCACTGTGTGTTTTGATGTACAGTACATGTGACTAATAAAGAAATCTTATCTTACTTACTCATCAGCTGAGAGGCTGGCTGTTAACCAGGAAAAGGCTTCCTTGCCCACCTTTTACCTGATGTCATGACGTTTCACCAGATCTAGGTCATGTTGAGGACATTTAGGGCTATTGCCTGCTGCCTGTATACCACTGCCACCACCTCCAGTACATCTGTCCTACTGGTGGGACAGAACATCCCCAGGGATTGTGAAAGACAAGTCTGGTGTCTAGAGTCATAAGGTTATATAGCACAGAAACAGGCTCTTTGGCCCAAATCGCCCATGTCAACCGTCTACTTGAGCTCATCCCATTTTCCTGCATTTGGCCCAAATCCCTCTAAGCCTCTCCTATCCATGTACCTATCTAAATGCCTTTTAAACGTTGTAAATGTACCCGCCCCTACTGCTTCCTCTAGCAGTTCGTTCCAAATATCCACCACCCTCTGTATGAAAAAGTTGCCCCTCAGATTCCTTTTAAATCTCACCTTAAACATATGCCCTCTAGTTTTAGACATCCCTATCTTGGGAAAAAGACTGAGCATTCACCTCATGATTTTATATATCTCTGATAAGGTAACTCCCCAGCCTCCTACACTTCGGGGAAAAAGCCCTCCAATCCCTGTAATATCCTTGTTAATCTTTCCCGCACCCTTTCCCACTTTATGACATCCATCTTATAGACGGGTAACTGGAACTGTGCACAATACTCCAAGTGCAGTCTCACCAACAACTTGTATAGCTGCAACATGACATCCCAACTCCTGTACTCAGTGGCCCGACCGATGAAGGCAAGCATGCCAAACGCCTTCTTCACTGCCCTGTCTACCTGTGTCGCCACTTTCAAGCAACTACGTACCTGCTTCCCTATGTTCCATAACACTCTCCAGGAACCTACCATTTACTGAGCAAAGTCCTGATCTGGTTTACCTGACCAAAATGCAACACCTCGCACTTGTCCAAGCTAAATTCCGTCTGCCATTTCTTGGCCCACTTCTCCAGTTCATCGAGATCCTGCTGTAGTCCGAGATAACCTTCTTTACTGCACCACCAATTTATCATCCACAAACTTACTAACCATGTTAAAGACATTGTCATCCAAATTGTTAACATTCAGGACAAGCAACAGTAGACCCAGCACCGATTGCTGTGGTACACCACTGGTCACAGGCCTCTAATCTGAATAACAACCTTCTACTACCCCCTTCTGTCTCCTTTCACCAAGCCAATTTTGTATCCAATTGGCTAGTTCACCCCAGGTCCCATGCAATCTAACCTTCCAAACCAGCTTACCATGTGGGACCTTGTCAAAGCCTTGCTAAAGTCCATGTAGAAAACATCTACTACCCTGCCCTCATCAATCTTCTTAAACTTTTAAGAAAGTAGAGACACTGGTACGCCTCCTTCATGGTTGCATCATGTTGAGCCCAGGAGAGATCCTCCAAGATGGTGGTGCCCAGGAACTTGAATCTGCTCACCCTTTCCACTGCAGACCCTTTACCTAGTTACCCTTTTAAAATGAATTGGTGTTAAGTGAGATCCTGAGGTTCCGTTACATTACTTATGTCACTTTTCCATGATATATGCTAGTTTATTCATTTTCTGGCAATGCAAAATAAAATAACAAAAAAATAAAAATCTGCTCACTCTATATAGTTTCTATCTGCGTAGAAAGTTTTTGCAAAGTAAAATTGTAAAATAACTATCATTAGTTATGCATAATATTAACATTAATATACATTAACTATACCTGATATGATTGGTGATAAATCCACGAAAGAACATTTGGAGTAACGTGGATAAAGGTGTAAGACCACCAACATCGGTTCAATTGCTGCTCACAGATATTACTTTCCAGTGAAGTCAATTCCGAAGTGGAATAAATTCTGGAGGCTCACATTTATCCATACTCAAGAGCTGGCAGCTTATTAATGTGCTAAGGACAATCTCCGAAGAGGTGACTTGAGAGTGGAATTAATAATGGAGGAAATTTGCATATGGCAAGGTTCAACCATAAAATTGCAGAGACCATTTGAAATGAATTTCCTCATATTAGCACAGTGCAACTTGGCTCTTAAATTGTTAAAGCAATGAAAATCATTTAGAAATGTCAAGATATTATGCCCCGGTAGTAATAAGACTTTCCTTTAATTCCTTCAGTTACAAAATTTCAAAAAGAATTATTTTAGAGAGGTTTGTCGAATTATATGTTGAATGTATCAGAAAGGAGTTATTTCTTTGTCCTTTTCACCATAATCAGAATTCATCAATTTTTGATTACCTGTCCTTCCTGTTTGTCTCAGAACTGGCCAGTTCTGATTTAAGATCATTCACATGTAACATTAACTCAATTTTTCTTTCTTTCTCCACAGATGGTACCTGATCTGTTACATATTTCCATCATTCTTTTTATTTTAGATTTTTAGCAACTGCTGTGTTCCACATATCAGTTCCAGGATGTTTTATTTCTTTCTCTACTGCCCTCATGTTCCTCTATGTATATTCCACCAGAGAGATCAGACATAATTCATAAACATCCATCTCTCTCTCCTGAATAACCAACAAAATTAATTGGATCACCTTGGCCTCCACCCGATGACAAACATTCTCTTTCATCTCTCCATCCCTCCCACTCTCCAACAATTAAAAATGCTTATTTTCTTACTTTTCAGGTTCTAATAAAGGGTCATTGACCGTAAGACCATATGATATAGGAGCAGAATTCGGCCATTCGACCCATTGAGTCTACACCATTCAATCATGGCTGATATTTTTAACCCTGTTCTCCTGCCTTCTCCTCGTAACCCTTGAACCCTTCAACGATCAAGCCCCTTGACCTAAAATATTGACTTTGTTTCTTCCTCAAAAGATGCTGCCTGACCTGCTGAGTATTTTCAGTATTATTCCTCCTCTGTGAGACTAGACTCAGGCTTTCCTTGAACCATTTTCCTTCAAAGCAACAATAGGACCTAAGGTGTCAGGACTAATCTGGCTCCAGAATGAAGCCATGAACTTCAGAGGTTCAGAGAAATCTTACTTTGCTTCACTCCACGTCAATTTGAGCTCTGATTCCAGATTTAAATCACATAATTTACATCTTCAGATTATCAACACCTGCAGGATTTTGCTTTTGCCACCTTTATGTCCTGCTTGCTTTGATGATTTTGCTCAGTTCCACATATCTGTGTGTACATTTATACCAACTATGACTTATTACATAGTAAAACACATTTTTCCCTCCAATCTGCTGGAAATTTATCCCCAGTCAGTAGGTGAAACACAATATACTGTAGCACTAGCCTGTTCTATCCTGCTTCTAAAATTCAATTCCATTGAAGTCAATAGAATTTAATTGTGGAGGAATCTTAGAATGTGCTACTGCTACATAATGAGTTTAACACGACTGACAGATTAAATTTCAAGGCAACTGTTTTTTCCCTGTGAGACAAACTCTGTCAGTGAACAGTTCTGCACCAAATTAATTGTTATCCACATAGGAAATTATGGAGAAAACCAAAACAAGGATGAGAATTCCTTTTCTTTAAACTGAGGGACAAAGTAAGATCTATGCAGCTTTGATTTAAAAGGACAGGGATTGCAGGAAAGTGATTCTGAAATCAAAAAGCACGAATGAATCAAAGAAGGTGATATTGGGAGGGAAACTAAATTATGCTTTCTGGAGTGTAGATTGGTTGAGAGGGTACTCACAAGATTTAGTAAGGATACTGAAGACTTGCAAAAAATATGAGTTACAGGATAAATGACAGGGGTGCAATGGAACATCTTCATTTTCAAGTAAGTTCTTGTCTTATGCCAATTGAATAAAACAATACTTAAAATGTGGCATAAACACAAGCAGAAGAGATCACATGGATCAGAAAGCGATAAAATCCTCTCCCAAGAAAATCATAAGAAAATCTGTTCAAGAGTTGTGCCCATTCAGAGAAGGTTTTTGAAGGAATACCTTTCAACTGGCCGATGGATTAGTAACTAGAGATCACAGGTTTGAGGAAATTGCATAGAATTTCATTGAAAACACAGCATAGAGAAAGCCATTCATCTCAACCAGTTAAGGTCAGCATTTATTCCACTCGAGTCTCCTCCAGCCTTTCCCTCTTCATCTCAGTCAACAAACTCTTCTATCTCTTTCGCCCTCATTGGCTTATTTATCATTCTAACAAATGCATTAAAAGTACTTGCTTCAACCACTGCATGTGGTTGTGAATTCTACATTATCACCCCCCTACCCTTTGGCTGTTGAAGCTTCCTCTGAATTACCAAGTAGCCAGAGGTGAGGGAAGAAGAATTTTACTTTCATGCAGCAAGTTATTCAGGCCTAGAATGCACTCCCTGAAAGGGGAGAGGAAGGAAATTAATTGCGTTTTTCAACAGGGACTTGAATAAATACATAAAGGAAAGAAATTTGCAGGGAAGACTAATTAGATAGCTCTTTCAAAGAGCTGGAACAAGCATTAAAGACCAACTGTCATCCTCTAGGAAGGAAGGTGAGAAAACATTCAAAGATATTGATAGTATTATAACAAAAAGAAAAGAATTTCATTATGACAGAAGAACAAAAGCATCCAGGTATATTTTATAGGCTGGGTTTATTTTCAATGGAATATAGAGTCATAGAGAACTACAGCACAGGCCCCTTGGCCCATCCAATCCAAGCCAGCCTGCTTTGTTGCCTAGTCCCATCTACCTGCACCCAAACCATAGCCCTCCAAACCTCTCCCATCCATGCACCTATCCAAACTTCTATTACATGTTACAATTGAACCCACATCCACCACTTCCACTGGCAGCTCGTTCCACACTCACGCCACCCTCCGAGTGAAGTAGTTCCCCCTCAGATTCCCCTTAAATATTTCACCTTTCACTCTAAACCTATGACCTCGAGTTCCAGTCTCACCCAACCTGAGGGGAAAAACCCTGCATGCATTCACCCTATCTATACCCCTCATAATTTTGTAGACCTCTATAAGATCTCCCCTCATTCTCCTGCGATCCAGGGAGTAAAGTCCTAACCTATTCAGCCTATCCCTGTAACTCAGGTCCTCAAGTCCCAGCAACATCCTTGTAAATTTTCTCTGCATTCTTTCAAGCTTATTGATACCTTTCCTGCAGGTAGGTGGCCAGAACTGTACATAATACTCCAAATTGGCCTCACCAACATCTTTTACAACTTCAACATATTGAAGTTATGGAGCAGGAAAAAAGGATAGATAGAGAAGGAAGAAGGAAACAAAGTAATCTGGACAGCAACTTTCTGGCTGTTCCTGATCGACTCATTTATCTGCAATATCATTAAGCACAACCTCAAATCAACAACATAGGAAGCTGAAGGGTGACCTGAAAGAAAATTTGAGGGACACAGATAGGTTAGTTAGTCAGCACCTTTTTCCTAGGGTGGGGGAGTCGAAGAGTAGAAGGTATAGATTGAAGGTGAGAGGGGAGAAATTTAAAAGACACCAGACGGGCAAATTTTCACAAAGGGGTTGATGGTGATCAAGCTGCCACAGGAAGAGGTGGAGGCAGATACAATTACAAGATTTAAAATGTATTTAGAAAGGTACTTGGCTTGGAAGGGCGTAGAGGGCTGCAGGCCTAATGCAGGCAAATGGGATTAGTGTAAATTGGAATCACAGTCAGCACGGATGAGTTGGATCGAAAGGCTCACTTCTGTGCTGTACAACTCTATGAGGTCACAGTATTTTAAACTGGCCTACACTACTTAAAACACTGGTGGATTGCAGTTGTAGCAGGTGCTGACAGGCATTCTGAAACTACTCTGAAAGAGGTAGCTGAAGCGATTGTGGAGGCATTAGTAGTGATCTTTCAAGGATCACTAGATTCAGGAATGGTTCCAGAGGACTGGAAAATCGCAAATGTCACTCCACTCTTTGAGAAGGGAGGGAGGCAAAAGACAGGATAGGCCAGTTAGCCAGACTTCAGTGGTTGGTAAGGTTTGAGAGTCCATTATTAAGGATGAGGTTTCAGGGTACTTGGAAGCTCGTGATAAAATAGGCCAAAGTCAGCATGGTTTCCTTGAGGGGAAATCTTGCCTGACAAATCTGTTAGAATTCTTTGAGGAAGTAACAGGCAGGATTGACAAAGGAGAGTCAGTGGGTATTGTTTACTTGGACTTTCAGAGGGCCTTTGACAAGGTGCCGCATATGAGGCTGCTAAACAAGATAGGAGCCCATGGTATTACAGGAAAGGTTCTAGCATGGATAGAAGATTGGCTGACTGGCAGGAGGCAAAGAGTGGGAATAAAGGGGGCCTTTTCTGGTTGGCCGTCGGTGACCAGTGGTGTTCCACATGGGTCAGTGTTGGGTCCGCTACTTTTCACGTTATATGTGAATGATCTGGATGACGGAATTGATGGCTTTGTGGCCAAGTTTTCAGAAATAGGTGGAGGGGCAGGTAGTGTTGAAGAAGCAGGGAGTCTGCAGAAGGACTTAGACAGGTTGGGAGAATGGGAGAAGAAGTGGCAGCTGGAATACAGCGCAGTGAAGTGTACGGTCATGCACTTTGGTAGAAGGAATAAAGGCGGCGTGGACTATTTTCTAAACAGGGAGCGAATTCAGAAATCGGAGGTGCAAAGGGACTTGGGAGTCCTGGTGCAGGATCCCCTAAAGGTTAACTTGCAGGTTGAGTCGGTAGTAAGGAAGGCAAATGCAATGTTAGCATTCATTTCGAGAGGACTCGAATATAAAAGCAAGGATGTAATGCTGAGACTTTGTAAAGCATTGGTCAGACCACATTTGGAGTATTGTGAGCAGTTTTTGGCCCCATATCTAAGGAAGGATGTGCTGGCGTTGGAGAAGGTCTAGAGGAGGTTTACGAGAATTATCCCGGAAATGAAAGGGTTAACGTATGAGGAGCGTTTGATGGCTCTGGGCCTGTACTCGATGGAGTTTAGAAGGATGAGGGGGGATCTCACTGAAACCCACCGAATATTGAAAAGCCTGGATAGAGTGGATGTGGAGAGGATGTTTCCAGTAGTGGGAGAGTCTAGGACTAGAGGGCACAGCCTCAGAACAGAAGGATGTCCTTTTAGAACAGAGATGAGGAGGAATTTCTTCAGCCAGAGGGTGGTGAATCTGTGGAATTCATTGCCACAGAAGGCTGTGGAGGCCAAGTCATTGGATATATTTAAAGTGGAGGTCGATAGGTTCTTGATTAGAAAGGGCATCAAAGGTTACGGGGAGAAGTCAGGAGAATGGGGTTGAGAGGGAAAAATAAATCAGCCATGATCGAATGGTGGAGCAGACGCGATGGGCTGAATGGCCTAATTCTGCTCCTATGTCTTATGGTCTATTCTGACTTGGGATAATATTGAAGAAAGGAATGGCACAGATGAGAATGGACACCATAGTTTCCTGATGGTCCACTGGCGGCCTTGGAGGGAGAGGAGAAAAGTCGAAGAGGCGACTGTACTCACAGAGGACCAGTTGCTTTTTCTGAGCTGCAGTTAGAAGACAATGGATTATGTAGCAACGGCAGGGGTCAAGCCCTAGGAACCTGGACACAATGCTACAATAATTCCAATGACTTCACGTGCATCTCCCTGTTGCATAGTTCATCAACTGCACCAGACAGCAATAAGGGGAGGGTAATAATATGTAGGACTGTTGTTGATTTGAGGTTGTGCTTAATGATATTGCAGACAAATGAGTCTATCAAGAACAGCCAGAAAGTTGCTGTCCAGATTACTTTGCTTCCTCCTTTTCTTCCTGCTCTATAAATGCTCCCTGTGTAGCCAATGGTTCGGGATGAGCCCTCACAGTGGTACGTTCTACAACATGCAGCAAACCACCACAATTCTGGACACCTACTCTACCTTGTACTTCAGGATTTCTCCAGAGCGATCCTGGCAGGGAATGATTTGTTTCAGCACACCATTGCTGAATTTCATCTTGCTGGAGAATGTGACATTCTCTGTGTACAAGCTGACCCATTCACTCATGTATGAGTGAATGCGTCAACACTGCAGCCATCAGCAATGTTGCCAGTGGATACTCCTTGCTGATGAGGAACAGTCTTTTGGTTTGTAATGGGATCAAACAGATGTTATACTATATGTCACAGAATAAAGGCACGAGGATACTGGGCATAGACATGTACGATAAGATAGATATTTAGATATTTATTTATTAGTCACATGTACATTGAAACACACAGTGAAATGCATCTTTCTGCGTTACTGAGAATGTGCTGGGGGCAGCCCGCAAGTGTCGCCACTCTTCCGGCGCCAACATAGCACGCCCACTACTCCTAACCTGTACGTCTTTGGAATGTGGGAGGAAACCAGAGCACCCGGAGGAAACCCACGCAGACACGGGGAGAACGTACAAACTCCTCACAGACAGCGGCCGGAATTGAACCCGGGTCGCTGGCGCTGTAATAGCGTTGTGCTAACCACTGCACTACCGTGCCCGCACTATCTGTGGTCACATTGAGGGAATGAAGTCTCCTTTGGTTGCAGTACATTTCCTACTTGATATGTGGTGCCCATAAAGGGATATTTGTGTTTTCACTGGCACCTTGCAATCTAATAAAGCCTCTCCTTATGCTAAGTGGGAGTAATGGTGTTTACCACAATCATACTGGGTCCTGGTGAGATCTTATCTGGAATAATAGATACAGTCCTGGTCTCCCTATCCAAGGAAGGATATACTTGTAATGGAGGGAGTGCAATGAGGGTTTGGCATACTTATATCAAGAATGCCAATTGCCTTATGAGTATAGATTAATTGGATGGGGCCTATACTCTCTGAAGTTTAGAAGAATGAGAGGTTGTCTCATTAAAGCATCCAAAATTCTTAGGGGGGCATGATAGTGTAGTTACAGGGATGATAGTGTAGCACGGTAGTGTAGCGGTTAATGTAATGCTATTATAGTGCCAGTGACCCGAGTTCAATTCCTGCCTCTGTCTGTAAGGAGTTTGTATGTTCTCCCTGTGTGTCTGTGTGGGTTTCCTCCGGGCGCTCCGGTTTCCTCCCACATTCCAAAGACGTAATGGTTAGGAAGTTGTGGGCGTGCTATGTTGGCGCCAGAAGAGTGGCGACACTTGCGGGCTGCCCCCAGCACATTCTCAGTAACGCAAAAAGACGCATTTCACTGTGTGTTTCGATGTATGTGACTAATAAATAAATATCTTATCTTATCTGGCTATGGTATCTGGAATCAGGGGTCACAGTTTCAAAATAAGGGAGTTGGGCCAGAGAGGAAGAATCATCGGAATTCTTTACCCAGGTTGTTTTGGAGGTTCAGTCACTGAGTGCATTCAAAAGAGAAACAGATAGACTTCAATATCGACAGAATCAAGGGCTGTGGGGTTAGTGCAGGAAAGGTGTGATGAAGTAAAAGTTCAGCCATGATCTAAATTAATGGCAAACCAGGCACAAGGGGCTGAACATTCTGATCCTGCTGGTGCTTAGGTACTTATTATATGTCCTCTTCAAAAGGATAGCGTAATTTACCTCCCTTGAACATATTTCTAGCTTCGGTCTGAAGGTTAATTGTTCTGTGTATGGCTGATGCAAGAGACAAACTTCAGATTAGAACACCCTTACTGAAGTGCAGACTTCTTACACCCTCTTCCCCACTGATCCTCAGGTAGGACAATTGCTCCTGGAACGCCTTGGGCATAATTAGCCTCCTAATGAGACCCCTTCCTGCCCAACTGCTCCTCCTGTTCTGAATGCCCTCTGCTCATTTTCCCAGTCATCCTCTATTCTGAGGGCAATGCTAAGAATACACTGATGAGAAAGAGGATAAAAGGCCTTCAGTGCCTGCCACGTGACTCGCTGTAGGCTCTTGCAGCTTTAAGTTAGTCTGTCATGCACCATAGTATGATAACAGATAATAGAAATAAATTTGAAAATGGTGGATGCTCCCTGTAAATGTTACTGTCATTGGATTCTTCTGGCTGGGGAATATTTGATCAACTGTACAAAATTAAAAGAGACATTTTTTGGAGCATTGAACTCCAACTTAGTGACATTGATGTCAACTCAGGATCTCACACTGTTATAATCTGCCTACATTGCATTATCTGGCTGGTGTTAGCTGTGCAGAATTTAACAGCAGGACCTGATTAGAATGCTTTTACTCTGGCTTGCTGCATTTCACAGATTGAAAGCGGGTCGTTTAGCCGGTGGGAATGCCTCTGGTAAATGTTCACAGGAAGCCTCGGGGTCAGTGGCTGAGGTTAAACATGGCAGTGAAGAAAAAAGAAGAGAACACAAGGGGGAAAGAGATGGAAGGCAAAGATCATGGACGGTCAAGGTCAGAGGAGAGGGAGGTCATAGTGGGGAAGAGATGGGCAGGGAGTAATGGTGGGAGGGTGCACATCACCTGAACGGTTCAATCAGGAGAGAAGCAAAGACAAGAGGGGAGAGATCGAGGGGAACAGACAGCACTGGGGAAGATTGTAGGGGAGAGGAATCGTTGGGGAGAGAGATCAAGGAGAGGAGAATATGATGGATCATTGATGGAGATGGATTTAGGTGTTCTTGTGCATGAGACACATAAAGTTAACATACAATTGCAGCAAGTAATTAAGAAGATAAATGGCATTTTGGATATACTAGCATTGCAAGCAGTCCAGAATTCAGTCATAAAGCTAATTCCAAGATTTAGAGGATTGCTCTATCACAAATGGCTAAGAAGGTTAGATCTGTATTCTCTGGAGTTTAGAGGAATGAAACACGTATCATATGCTAAGAGGGAACGACAAGGTAGATATTTCCATTAGGGGACTGCCTCAACTGAGGGGACACAGTTACAAAATAAGGCATGGTCATCTCAAACTGACGTGCATGGGAATTTCTCCTTGCAGAGGGCAGTGAATCTCTGGGATTCACTCCCCCAAAGGATTGTAGAGGCCAGAACATTGCAGGTGTTCAAAGAGTTGATACATTTTTAAAAGTTCGGGGAATTGAGAGGTTTGTGGAATTAGCACAGAAAAGGAGCTTAAGCCTGG
Organism: Pristis pectinata; assembly: GCF_009764475.1. Classification (NCBI taxonomy): domain Eukaryota; kingdom Metazoa; phylum Chordata; class Chondrichthyes; order Rhinopristiformes; family Pristidae; genus Pristis; species Pristis pectinata. The sequence continues at coordinate 110,384,429 of NC_067409.1, forward strand.
GGCAGATATGCTATGAACATGTTGAATAGTGGACAGACTTGAGGGGCCAGGTGGTCTACTCCTGCTTCTGTCTTCTTGTGTGAGAAATCATGGTGGGGGGGGGGGGGGGAAGAGCGATTGCAATGGAGAAAGATCATTTGGTATGCTGGAAGTTGGAACAAAAAAGATTGCCGGGTGGGAGAGAGAGACACACATGGGGAAATGTCCCAAGAAATGAATGTGCAGGAAATGCAAAAAAAAAGGAAAACCTTGTCAAATTTAACTGCAGGACCCAATTAGAGATTTTCCCTATTACCTGCCAGATACTAGGTAAGAAATCCTGCAGTAGATGGGCACAGCAGGATCGTGCCATGAGGTTATTTGCTGGTGGAACAGGTTGAAGTCTGTTAACAAGCAGGAAGGGAATCATCATCCTTGGAGAAGCAAATTTCATTTGAGAATGCTCCTGTAAGCACTAGTGGCCAAAGAACTGTCCTCCAAATTCAGTGTGGGTTCTGTCCATTCAGACCTGACCTGACCTGCCAGGGATAGCTTCACGCTCTGCACTTTACTCTGCAAATGCTCTGCAGGCACGGTAGTGTAGCAGTTAGCGTAACGCTATTACAGCGCCAGCGACCTGGGTTCAATTCCCGCCGCTGTCTGTAAAGAGTTTGTACGTTCTCCCCGTGTCTGCGTGGGTTTCCTCCGGGTGCTCTGGTTTCCTCCCACATTCCTAAGACATACGGGTTAGGAAGTTGTGGGCATGCTACGTTGGTGCCGGAAATGTGGTGACACTTGCAGGCTGTCCCCAAAACACTCGATGCAAAAGATGCATTTCACTGTGCGTTTCGATGTACATGTGACTACGATAAAGAAATCTTATCTTATCTTACATTCTTTTGTCTACGTTCTAACCTTCTAAGTGCTCCATTCCCTCATTGACCAGTTAACCGTGCAAACAGCCTATCCCAGTGGTCACTCTGCTTTTACCCTGTCATCGACTTCCTGCCTCCCCGACCCTCCCTGCAGTTTAACAAGTTTCTTTCTGTCCTTCCCAGTTCTGACAAAGGGTCTCTGAGCTGAAACATGGGTCTGTTTCTCTTCCCACAGGTGCAGCCTGACCTGTTGACTATTTCCAGCATTTACCATTTTGTCTCTCATTTTGAGACTCTGACTTTCTGGTTCTGTACATCTGGCCAGGGGAAAATTTATCCCTGCATCAAGCGATACTGTACCAAATTGCAACTAATTTTTGGCATCTCCGTACGGGAATTAAAGATGAAATGAATATAGACAGCAAGTACATTTACACAGAAGCACGGGGGCATGACCATCAGCTCACCACAACTCCAACAGAAATACATGAAGCTGCACCAATCACTACACATGGCCTTTCTCAATGTCACCAAAGTTTTTGACTCCATCAGTTAGAAGAGACAACAGAAATTTGTCTTCATCTTACACTCCATGATGGCATGCAAGCCAGGATATTAACCAAAAGGTCCACAAAAGAACAATTCTCAGTAAAATCTTGCTTCAAGAAAGGCTGCATCATTGCTCCAACACTCTTCTCATTTTTTCTTGCCATAGTGTGGTATCTCAATCCCAAAAGAAAATCCTGTAGAAGTGGGGCTAATCTTCATAACCAGTTGGGAACTCTATACTCCAGATCAAAGAATACCCAAACCTCAGTAGTCAGGTTGTAGTATGCAGATGATGTGCATGCTCAGAGGTATTTTCACTGAAGCATACTAGAGGACAGTCCTTACACTCAGTGTAGTAGTTCAATTCCGGCCACTGTCGGTAAGGAGTTTGTATGTTCTCCCCGTGTTTGTGTGGGTTTCCTCCGGGTGCTCTGGTTTCCTCCCACATTCCAAAGACATACGGGTTAGGAAGTTGTGGGCATGCTATGTTGGCGCCAGAAGCGTGGCGACACTTGCGGGCTGCCCCCAGCACACTCTAGGCAAAAGATGCATTTCACTGTGTGTTTCAATGTACATGTGACTAATAAAGAAATCTTATCTGCAAATCAATATTTTGCAAATAGTCTGATATTTACTTTTTTTTTAAATATCTGGTATATTTATCATGGAGAAAAAGCTGGTAAATGGAATTGAGGTACAAATCTGGCTTAATCCTTTGGGATGGCACAAGGTTCCAGGAGGTAAATGGTCTACTTGTCGAAGTTATTTATTGCAAGATGGTATACAATTACCTTGCACTGTTTCTTTCTGTAAATGAATTTGCTTCTATTTTTCTATCTGCCCTCCACACCCCCTCCCAAATATCAACTCTTTTACATCAATCCCACTCCAGCCCTGATAATATTTTGTGATATATTTCAAGGTGGAAAGGTGGAAGGGCTGGCATAAAACATTCAAAACTTAACACAGAAATGTGGAATGATACAGTCTGGTAGGAAGAACACAGCAAGGCAATAAAATGTAAAGAATATAATTCTCAAAGATGTATAGGAACACAGACACTTAAGTGTAAGTATACATAAGAAGGTGGCAAGAAACAGGTCTACAGCAGATGCCATCTCCCTGGCCCTACGCTCAGCTCTGGAGCATCTGGACAGTAAAGACACATATGTTAGACTATTGTTTATTGACTACAGCTCTGCCTTCAATACAATAATTCCAAGCAAGCTTGTCACCAAACTCCGAGACCTAGGACTCAACACCTCCCTCTGTAACTGGGTCCTTGACTTTCTAACAAACAGACCGCAATCAGTGAGGATAGGCAGCAATACCTCCGGCACGATTATTCTCAACACTGGTGCCCCACAAGGCTGCGTCCTCAGCCCTCTACTCTACTCCCTATATACTCATGACTGTGTGGCCAGATTCTGCTCTAACTCCATCTACAAGTTTGCAGATGATACCATCGTTGTAGGCCATATCTCAAACAGCGATGAGTTGGAGTACAGGAAGGAGATAGAGAGCTTAGTGGAATGGTGTCATGACAACAACCTTTCCCTCAATGTCAACAAAACAAAAGAGCTGGTCAATGACTTCAGGAAAGGGGGCGGTGTACATGCACCTGTCTACATCAATGGTGCTGAGGTCGAGAGGGTTGACAGCTTCAAGTTCCTGGGCGTGAACATCACCAACAACCTGTCCTGGTCAAATCACGTAGATACCACGGCCAAGAAAGCTCACCAGCGCCTCTGCTTCCTCAGGAGGCTAAAGAAATTTGGTTTGTCCCCTTTGACTCTCACCAACTTTTACCGATGCACCATAGAAAGCATCCTATCTGGATGTATCACGGCTTGGTACGGCAACTGCTCCGCCCAGGACCGCAAGAAGCTGCAGAGAGTTGTGGACACAGCCCAGCGCATCATGGACACCAGCCTCCCCTCCTTGGACTCTGTCTTTACCTCTCGTTGTCTTGGTGTAGCAGCCAGCATAATCAAAGACCCAACCCACCCGGGACATTCTCTCTTCTCTCCTCTTCCATCGGGTAGAAGATACAGGTGCCTGAGGGCACGTAACACCAGACTTAAGGACAGCTTCTACCCCACTGTGATAAGACTATTGAATGGTTCCCTTATACAATGAGATGGACTATGACCTCATGATCTACCTTGTTGTGACCTTGCACCTTATTGCGCTGCACTTTCTCTGTAGCTATGACACTTTACTTTGTACTGTTACTGTTTTTACCTGTACTACATCAATGCACTCTGTACTAACTCAATGTAACTGCACTGTGTAATGAATTGACCTGTACGATCGGTTTGTAAGACAAGCTTTTCACTGTACCTCGGTACAAGTGACAATAATAAACCAATACATCGAAACACACAGTGAAATGCATCTTTTGTGTAGAGTGTTCTGGGGGCAGCCCGCAAGTGTCGCCACGCTTCCGGCGCCAACATAGCATGCCCGCAACTTCCTAACCCGTACGCCTTTGGAATGTGGGAGGAAACCAGAGCACCCGGAGAAAACCCACGCAGACACAGGGAGAACGTACAAACTTCTTACAGACAATGGCCGGAATTGAACCTGGGTCGCAGGCTCTGTAAAGCGTTACGCTAACCGCTACACTACTATGCCTGCCTTGAGAACGCATCAGCAGAGCATATGGGATCCTAAAGACATGACCACAGAAATGAGGAAATTATGATGAATCTTTATGAAACACTGTTTCAGCCTAAATTGAAGTAATGCATCCAGTCCAACCTACCTCTACTGCACCACATTTCCTCTGTCAATAAAGATTTAAGGATAGACTCTAGAAGATGTGGACCACTTCCAATTTCTCAGGAGCCACCTCTTGGTTAAGGCAACCATCGAGGATGAAATTCACCATTGCTTTCAAAGTGCCAACACAGCCATTAGTTGATTGAAGAAAAGGGTGAACGTAAAGCATGAACACAGAGCAGTACGGCACAGGAACAGGCCCTTCAGCCCACAATGTCTGTGCCGACCATGATGCCAATCCAAGCTAATCCCATCTGCCTGCACGTGGTCTATATCCCTCCATTCCCTGCCTGTTCATGTGACCATCAATGCCTCAAACCTGGTACCTTTGGCTGTAGACAAGTGGCTCCATGGAATTACACATTTACAATGGGAACACCTTTTAACTGAGGAGACCCACCATGAATATTCAAGCACCTTTATTATAAATTCAGAAAAAGAAAACAGCTATTTTTTCTACCACTATATGGAGGGTTGGCTCTCTGCATAAAGAATAAATATGTATATGACCATGTTTGATGTGCTAAGTGGCAAAACAGCCAGTCTGAACATATCTGATGCTTGGTGTGATCCAGGTCAATTAGTATTGCTCTATTGTTTGTATGTTTAATCAATGCATATGAGAATGTTCCATGGTCAAGTCATTTCCCAACCCATATCTCTTAAGTGGTCCCCTGCCGTAAGCCAGTCACCAGCTCTCTTCACAAACAATGGTATTTGTTCATGCAGCTGTCCTTGTCATCTCAAAACTGATTACTGCTGGTAGGAGGTACATTTGAAATAGCTGGAATAACGGTTGTTATTTGTATGAATGGCTGCTGCCCCCAACTCCGGACTGCAGCTGCTTTATCTCTAACAATTATTAACAGTTTCCACATTGGCCTCATTCACCACCTCAGAATCAGAATCAGGTTTATTATCACTGACATACGTCGTGAAATTTGTTGTTTCGCGGCAGCAGTACAGTGCAAAGTCATAAAAATTACCTTGTTACAAAAATAAATAAATAGTGCAAACGAGGAATAATGAGGTAGTGTTCATGGGTTCATGGACCGTTCAGAAATCTGATGGCCGAGGGGAAGAAGCTGTTCCTGAATCATTGAGTGTGGGTCCTCAGGCTCCTGTACCTCCTCCCCGGTGGTAGTAACGTGAAGAGGGCAGATCCCAGGTGGTGAGGATCCTTAATGATGGATTGAGGCACCGCCTCTTGAAGATGTCCTCAATGGTGGGGAGGGTTGTGCCCGTGATGGAGCTGGCTGAGTCTACAACCCTCTGCAGCCTCTTTGGATCCCATGCATTGGAGCCTCCATACCAGGTGATGTTGCAACTGGTCAGAATGCTCTCCACCGTACATCTGTAGAAATTTGCAAGAGTCTTTGGTGACAGACCAAATCTCCTCAAATGAAGTAGAGACGTTGGCATACCTTCTTCATGATTGCATCAATGTGTTGGGCCCAACATAGATCCTCTGAGACCAGGAACTTGAAGCTGCTCACCCTTTCCACCACTGACGCCTCAGTGAGGACTGGTGTGTGTTCTCCTGACTTCCCCTTCCTGAAGTCCACAATCAATTCCTTGGTCTTGCTGACGTTGAGTGCGAGGTTGTTGTTGCAACACCACTCAACCAGCCGATCTATCTCATTCCTGTACGCCTCCTCATCGCCATCTGAGATTCTGCCAACAACAGTGGTGTCATCGGCGAATTTATAGATGGTGTTTGAGCTGTGCCTAGCCACACAGTCATGAATGTGGAGAGAGCAGAGCAGTGGGCTAAGCACACATCCTTGAGGCGCGCCTGTTATGATTGTCAGCGAGGAGGAGATGTTACTACTAATCTGCACTGACTGTGGATCAGAGCCCATAAAACAATGGTGGAAGTCAGTCATCCTCAATTCCAAGGGACTACCCAAGGGAGAAAAAAAGAAAACATCTTGGAACATTTTACAACGCTGAAGATGCTAAATTGATGCAATTTGTTTTCAGAACCATTATGTTCAGTTTTTGTGACAGGTAGAAAAGGGTAATTAAAATTTTGCATGGCTGATATCAGCTGTGAGGCTAGAAGAAGAGAAGTTTAATTACAATAGGGAAGACTAACGAAAGAATTTTTTAAGGTTTTCAAAGCCATAATGTTAAATCCTCAGAAACTGCTTACACTTCACCTTCCAAGTAACAATCATTGGGCATGGAATGATGCTGAGATGAGGGGAGGTTTCGTGACAATGATTGGAATTACAACCAATTTCACCACATTTTCCTTCATTACAAATTTTACTATATTCTTCGTGAGCTCAAATGATACTCAGGTTTCCAAACCTACATCAGAACGAAAGGGTAAGTACTATTAAACAGCTCTGGTGCCTATGAAGTACTCACCAATAAAACTTTATTGTTTCCTTAAAGCTGCATTTTCCCCTTGTCAGTCAAGGTCAGGTGGTGTCATAAATATCTTAATTACACTGGCCAAGGTAGGAGTAGCAATACAGGAAGTAATTTTTAAAAGTGTATTCAAAGTCAGGCATTGCAAATTCTTGACTGCAGCTTTTGCTGACAGCAGAAAAATCTGAAAAAATTGTACTGCCAAGTTGCAGATCTTTATGTTGCTTTAATGCACTCTTCAGCAATCTGGTTCAGCAAATCCTCAAATTTACAGTTCGATTTCTGCACAGGAAGAGAAAATTTCAGTTGGTCAGGTGGTGCCTGGGGTAAATTGAATATTAACATGCCACAGATTTCAGTGACTAAATGGATAAACTGAAAAAGGTCCAAAGGAATCACAATATTTGCCAGAGCCGATTCATCCAGTAACACTCATTATCATGAATTCAATGGCCAAACAAAGCTAAAAAGGACTGCTGATTGCCCCAAGGAGCACAGTCATGAATGATTAACACTCGTTGAATCTCACTGGTTTAAAATCAGCTGAACCCTCTCAAAGGGGAGAAACTTTGTAGCTGGAATATGTGGAGGAAACTTTTTTTATTGCAGCATTTTCTATTTTTATTGTAAAGGGAGGATAATCTGATAGTGATATGATTTTGGTCATGGTGGATTTATGGATCTGACTTGCTTTGAAATGTTCATTTTGTATTTCTTTGCATTTCTTATATTTGCAGATTCCATGTCAGAAACAGCGGGTAGGAAAGACGTCTGGACTTTTGGTAAATGGGGAGTTAGGGTTATGTTCTTTCCTCTGATTTCTCCTTCTTCATTCACATGCCCCTCCCTCCTCTAATCTGCACTTGCTCTTTTTATAGCTGATGGCAAGGACTGAGCCTTCTAATGACAAGGTCGTGCTGCATACAGAAGAGCACTGAGAATTGTGACACCAACTACTGCAGAGTGATCCCGACAGAGAGATGGTTGATTCTGCAAACAGATGGTCTGCTCTCTCTTCTTCCTCTTCTTAGACAGTCCTGTGGGATTGGAGATACCTTGCTTCCACTCCACGACAGAAAACTGGAAGATGTCTGTGCCGAAATTCTTTACATTTGGGTTGGATATGTGGTTGTGTCCATGTGGATGCACTGTCACGTATGTGTGTGTGTGTGTGTGTGTGTGCGTGCTAGATCTCCAATCATCTTTAAGCCCTTTATCATCGAACCTAGATCTTATTCTGTGTGTATACATGTGCAAAGGCTACGTGCAGAATGAGTTAAGAGGAGGGAATTGAAAGGAGGGTAGTGAGTGAAAGAGGAGAGAGTTGAATGGGGCGGGGTGTTAACTCTCGTCATCTCATAGATATGCTTTATTTTGTCATGGTCGTTCTTATGCAAACAGAACAATAGAATATTGAATGATCAAAGCATCATAATTTGCTGCCAGACTACCAGACACTGACCCGCATGATGCATGGTATAAGGTCACGCACCAGTTGGAAACTGAGGGAATGGAATGCCTCCATAATGCATGTCTCAGAGTCAACATGAATCACCTGTAAAGATATTTGCATGCAAGCAAGTGCACCCTGTCCCGTCTTCAGGACTCTGACAAAAGAGAATTAAACGCACGCTCTTGAAACAGAGTCTCACTGACCTTCTCTGCATCACTGTTCAACACGCAGGTCGAGAAATTCAAAAGTAATGAAGAGAGTGCTCCAGATGGGGGCAGCAGCAGTGTCATTGATCATTTTGGTTATTGCATCCCAGGCCACTCGTCCTTACTCACACCCACCAGCTCCCCACTGTAAACGTGCATTGCACAATTTTTCATTGAAGATGTACCACTAGGAACTGGGCTCTGAGGCTGTGCTTGGAGGGACATTGTGACCTGGTGATGGTTGGTTGGGGAGGAGAGTCAGTGGTATGGTCCGAGGCGGGGCTTGACCCCAGGGGCTTGTGGTAATGGATGATTGAAGTAGTGGTGGGGAGAGATATCAGAGTTCTGTAGCGATGAATGGTCGGAGGGAAGGCGAGGATGTGAGATATGATGGGATCAAGGTCTGTATGCCAGGATTCACAGGTCTGAAGGACTTTGGTGGAGTTTGGGGTGGTGAAACAGGGGCCTGTTGTCAGTGCATCTCGAGGGGAAACGGGGGCTTGAACAATGCAAGGTGAATAAGAGGCTTATCTGACAGGGGTCCCACATCAGTACTGTACTGGGAACGTCAAGTTGTCCAAGGAGTGCTCCAAACGACAGGCATTCTTGAGGCCAAGTGGTCCAAGTGCCCCTCCAAAGTGCCAAAAGGAGCACTGCATGGGGAACAACATTGCAGGCACGGTAGTGCAGCAGTTAGCGTAACGCTATTACAGCGTCAGCGACCCGGGTTCAATTCCGACTGCTGTCTGTAAGGAGTTTGTACGTTCTCCCTGTATCTGCGTGGGTTTCCTCCGGGTGCTCCGGTTTCCTCCCACATTCCAAAGACGTACGGGTTAGGAAGTTGTGGGCGTGCTACGTTGGCGCCAGAAGTGTGGCGACACTTGCGGGCTGACCCCAGAACACTTCACGCAAATGATGCATTTCACTGTGTGTTTTGGTGTACGTGTGACTAATAAAGATATCTTATCTTATCTTACGTTGTTTCCAGGGCCCTTGTGCCAAGGGCACAAGGGTGACTCACATTCAGAAGTACTCAGTTGTCGTGACATGGAATGACCCACAAGTGGTCACTAATGCATTTCACTCCAAAAAAAATGATATGTAATTGCATAATGCTAAAAAGAATGCTGGATAATTCAACTCCTCACCAGTAGTATCCTAAAATCTATTGAACTCAATCTTGAATACTCTCAGTGACTGACCATCAACAGCCTAGTAGGGTAATGAATTCTGAAGATTCATGATCATTTGAGTAAAGATGGTTCTTTTCATCTTTGTCCTAAATGAAGAACCCTTTATTCTTTCCCTAGTTCTAGATCCTCCAGTCAGAAGAAATATTATCCCAGCATCCATCCTATTGACAATTTTGCATGGGTAAGAGGGGGCAAAAGGCCTTCCAAAACAAGCATACATAAGACATGAGATTATGATGCACACAAAGGTACTTATTGCATCATATGAAGATGGCAAATTTGATTTCTGTGCACATCCTAAATGTATTCAATGAGGTCACCACTCATTCTTCTAAATTCAATGGATGGAGGCCTAATCTTCTCAATTTCTCCATGAAAGACAATTGCTTCATCTCAGAAATAACTACAATGAACCTTCCTTGCACTTCTTTGAAAGCAAGTAAATCCTTCGAGACGCTGTTTCACTAAGGCTCCATATAATTACGGTTATGTCTGAACCCTTACAGTTCGAGTTGCTGGCTTTTTTGTCCTACTAGCTGCAGCATGTCCTCATCTGTCCCTTTCATTTTCCTCGAACTGATAAGAGTTTGAGAGTCAGCTGGAGTGGTGTTTGAAGCATGGCACTGCCCTGATTGGCATTCACAGATGACCATGTGACCAGTCAACACACCCACTGTTGATGTCCGTCTTAAAGACACACACTCAAATTTTGCCAATTACTTTTGAACCAGTACTTTTTCACTCTGGTCACCTGTCCTGTTAATGAGTTAACAAATTCAAGGTAGAGTTCTGTAGTGCTTGGCAGAGCAAAGAGCTGATGTGTTGGTGATACAAAGGGTCATATGGTAATCCTCTCCACACAGAGTGCCAGGCAGAAGTGTGAGGCAATCAGAGGGCTGATCCTCTGGCTCACCTCAAGTAAAATTAGACCCATATTCCCACTATCTGTTATCCAGCAAAACTTCAGGCTGGAGTAGAGCATTGTGAAATTAACCTTGTTAGGAAATGTATCATTATTGTGAAACCTTGCAGCAGCAGATAGATTCATGCAATTATTATTATTTTCATACAACATAGAAGGGGACCATTCGGCCCATCAAGTCTATCCCAACTCTCAAAGTATTTCCATCATTCCCATTCCTCCACAACCTATTTTCTCTCACGTGCTCTCACTCCCACTTAATTCTCCTGCCATCCACCTACACTAAGGGGTAATTTACGGTAGCCAATTAACATGAGTCATTGGGATGTGGAAGGAAACCTGAGGGGAAACCTGGGGGGTGGGGGGGGAAGCTCACACAGTCAGGGGTAGAACATGCACAGTCCACACATGTTGCAACCAAGGTCAGAATCAAGTCCGGGTCCCTGGAGCTATGAGGCACAAGCATTAGCTGGGGTACAGCCGTGCTGCCCTGCTCCTGAGCCGATATCTACCTCAGACCTCTAACGGATTTGCCAATCGCAATTTCCCTTTCCAAAATATCATTTCACTCTGCTCAATCATATTATGACTTTCTAAATGTCCTATTTTCATCATCCTAATAATAGATCCAAGCATTTCCCTGCTGTAGATGTCTTGGTAACTGAATTATTCTGCTAACTTTTTTTTAATTTCACTCTTCTCAAATGACAGGGTTATATTTGCTCCTATCCATTGGGAACATTGTAAAACTAAGGGTACTCTAGAAATCAAATCTAATGTATCCATAATCTTAAAAAAAAGGTGATTCAGAGATTGACATTAAAATTCTAGGATGTAGGCCATCAGGACCAGGGCATATTTTGGCTCTTAGCCTTATTAATCAATCCTGTACTATTTCTGCTTTAATATCACTTTTTTTAGCTTTATACAGTCTATCTTTTCTATCAGGAAATTAGTATCTTGCTTTCAACCTCCATTTTGGCTTTATCGTGACCAGGAGATAAAACCCACTATTTCCAGAAATGTTTTTGCATTTTACAAACAAGAAGCAAGACTAGGTTACTCAGCGTCTCGAGCCCTCACAGCTACTTATTACGATTATGGCGACAACCTCAATGCATTCCCACCCCCACCGCCACCCCATCGTAACTTTTCGCTGCTATGCTTATCAAGTATCTATCTACCCCTGAGTTAAAAATATTCCAAGCTTCTACTGTCCTCGAAGGAAGAGAGTTTCAAAGACTCATGACCTTCTGCCTTAAATGGACAACTCTTATTTTTCAATTGTGACCCATTGTTATAGATTCTCCCAAAAGAAGATACATCCTCTCCACATCCATCCTAAGATCGCTCAGGATTTTAGGATCCAGTCAGATCCCCTGTCACTGTTCTAAACTCCAGTGGATACAAGCCTAGCCTTTCCTCAGAAGAAATGCACTCATTTCAGGTATTAGTCTTGTAAGCCTCCTTTGAACTGCTTCTAATACATTAACACCCTTCTTTAAATAGGATACCAAGACTGCAATCCAGATCTGATCTCATCAACGCCCTACGTAATGAGAGCACAATTTTCGACTTTTGTCTTCAATTCCTCGCACAATAAATAATATTCTGTTAGCTTTCACAATTCCTTACTCCAGCTGCATCACAATCACCCGCATACTAGCCTTTTGGGAATCATGTACTCAGAACACCCACATCCCTCTGCACCATATATATGATTTCCCTTTGTATCCTCATGAATTCTCATGTTCTTTTCACAACTTACTTTCCTATCTTTGCATCGTCAGCAAATATACCAACCACTCCTGAGTCTTTTATGTAAACTCTACCGGTGAAAACTGACATAAAATATTTATTTCCCTTGTCCCTATTTTAATTTCTCTTCTCTCATTCTGAAAGCACCCTTCTTTGCTTTATTACTCTTCTTTTATACAATGCCTTGAATTGAGACTGCTTCTTAAACCACCCGAGGATTCCCAGCATGGGTTCGCATCTGGGAAATTGCTGATGAGCAATTACCAGCACGTTCAGGACTCTTGCATTTGTGCTGTATATACAGACCCACACTCAAAATTTTAAGAACAGCTTCTTCCCCTCCGCCATCAGATTTCTGAACACTCCGTGAACCCATGACCACTACTTTGTTATTTTTTTGCACTATTTATTTTGTAATTTATAGTAATTGTATGTCTTTGCACTGCACTGCTGCCACAAAACAACAAATATCACGACATTTAAGTCAGTGACAATAAACCTGATTCTGAAGTCCCCAAATTGTTGCCATTTGCACAAGGAATTGCTGGCAGTAACACATAGATATTTCCCCCAAGATCTGTCCCAACATTAATTCTTTGAAGCTAACACTATCATCAGTTTCTTGCATTTTAAACCACATTTCATGTGAAGTTTTTATTCCTTAAATGAACATATGATCATTACAAATCTTGAATTACTTGATTCAAGTAATAATCAATAGACTGGAATGCACTGCCTGCAGAGGTTGTGGGGGCAGATACATTAGGGACATTTAAGAGACACTTAGATAGACACATGAATATGCCCTACGCCTTTTTTACCTAGGACTCAGCACCCCCTCTGCAACTGAATCCTTGACTTCCTGATCTCTATTCTGATTTACAAGAACTACCAACTGCATTGGTAATTAGCTGGACACTGGCCCCAGTGCTTTTAAGTGGAGCTTGCCCCATCTTCATGCGGGAAGGGGACCAGTACCCTTTAAACTGAATCCTTTGCTTCCACACCACTCTTTTGGTCTTAAATTTAAACTACCAACATATTTATCCCCATGCAAGTTTAATGGCAGCTCATGTGATAATCTGGAGATTATTACCTGTGAGGTTCTGTGTTTGATTTTGAACCAGAGTTCCTCATGTTCTCTCAGCAAAACTTCATTTCTAGTTCTACCTCAGTTAAAAGTTATCAACATGGCCCATGACAACTGAATACTTGCTTTCCAATCTTATGTTCTGCTCCAAGTGGAAGGAAATATCAATTACATTGGCACTTGAAAGGTAATGCAACCTTTGAAATTTGTGGCCATGTTTTATGAGGATAGGTTGAGCGAGCTAGGACTTTTCTCTTTGGAGAGAAGGAGGATGAGAGGTGACTTGATAGAGGTGTACAAGATGATGAGGCATAGATCGAGTGGACAGTCAGAGACTTTTTTCCAGGGTAACAATGTCTAACACGAGGGGGCATAATTTTAAGGTGATTAGAGGAAGATACAAGGAGGATGTAAGTTTTTTTACACAGAGAGTGGCGGGTGCATGGAACGCACTGCCGGCAGAGGTTGTGGAGGCAGATACATTAGGGGCATTTAAGAGACTCTTAGATAGACACATGAATGATAGAGAAATGGAGGGCTATGTGGGAGGGAAGGGTTAGATAGATCTTAGAGCAGGATAAAATGTCGGCACAACATTGTGGGCCAAAGGGCCTGTACTGTGCTGTAATGTTCCATCTTCTATGTTCTATGGCTATAGAAAACAATACTTAGTGCCTAAATATGCTTTCACTGCTATTTCCAGACTCCTTGTTCTCCCCTACTTGAATATCCTCTTGTCCAACAGTGCTGTGATCATTTTGTTCATCAGCCCTGTAGGTTTTGCCATCATCTACACAGGTATCTAGATCTTCACACAAAGCCAAATACTCCTAATGCTGGAAATCTGAAATAAAAATAGAGAATGGCGGGCATGTTCATGGAGACAGAAATTGAATGACTATTTCAGGTCAATGACTTTCCATCAGAATTGGGAATATTTAGCGATAAACAAGTTTTAAGGTTCTGAGAAGGGGGAAGAGCTCTGAATATAGAACAGCACAGCACAGGACCCTCAGCCCACGATATCTGTGCTGACCATGATGCCAATCCAAACTGATCGCATCTGCCTGCACATGGTCTATATCGCTCCATTCCCTGCCTGTTCATGTGTCTGTCAAAATGCCTCTTAAACATTGCTATTGCATCTGCTTCCACCACACCCCTCAGTAGGACATTCCAGGCACCTACCACTCTGTGTAAAAAAACTTGCCATGTAAATCTCCTTTAAACTTTACCCCCCCCCCCCCACCCTAAACCTATGCCCTCCAGTATTTGATATTTCCATCCTGGAAAAAAGACTCTAACTATCTACCCTGTCGATGCCTCTCATAACCTTATAAACTTCTATCAGGTCGCCCCTCAGCCTCCGATGCTCCAGAGACAACAACACAAGTGTGTCCAACCTCTCCTTATAGCTAATATTCTCTAATCCAGGCAACATCCTGGTAAACCTCCTCTACGCCCACTCCAAAGCCTCCACATGCTTCCTGTAATGTGGCGATCAGAACTGTACACAATACTCCAATGAGGAAGTGAAGGGTTAAGAATTGCAACCATACCTATAACTGGCAAACAAAACATTTATATATATGCATTTATATTTCTTTAGCAGGGACTAGCAAGCTGCTGACCCACTAGTTAGGTTGGAATGTTAAGTATGTTAACTGCCTTTGTTTTGGGTAACGAACCATTCCGATATGTCAGATGGTGGCGATACTGACTGTAATTAACATCGAGGTGAAGACTTGGTCTGAACAATGAAGGGTGATACCTGCCTTTGAAAGCCTTGATTATAACTCAATTATACTAAGACAAAAGGTGTGATAGCTGTCTTGGGATCTCTATAGCTTGACCGAAACTTGCGGCACCGTTTGCATGGGATGTGCGTGACAATTCCTGTATAAATGTCTGTCTGCCCTTTGTTCGGAGAGAACTCGGGAAGCGACTCTTAATGAGTGCTGAAGAGAATTCTCCTAGCGGTGCACTGCTAATAAAGGTATTTGTTCGAATTGGCCTTGTGGCACTGTGTTATTTACAGCGGACGGAAAGGAAAAATTGATTTTGGGACGACACCAAGAGAGACCTAACCATAGTCTTGGACAGCTACAACTTTTATACTTGACCGATGAAGGCAAATAGGTCCTACGCCTTTTTTACCTAGGACTCAGCAACCCCTCCGCAATTGAATCCTTGACTTCCTGACCAAGAGACCACAATCAGTAAGGACAGGCAGCAATACCTCCTCCATGATTATCCTCAACACTGATGCTTCACAAGGCTGTGTCCTCAGCCCCCTACTTTACTCCCTATTCACTCATGACTGTGTGGCCAAATTCTGTCTAACTTCATTTTGCAGATGACACCACCATAGTGGGCTGGATCTCAAACAACGACAAGACGGAGTACAGGAAGAAGACAGAGAGCCTAGTGACATGACCTTTTCCTCAGTGTCAGAAAAACAAAAGAACTGGTCACTGACTTCAGGAATTCCCTTGTGACCCTCACCGATTTTTACAGATGCACCATAGAAAGCTTTCTATCCTGATGCATCAGAGCTTAGCGTGGCAACCGTTCTGCCCAAGACCACAAGAAATTGCAGAGAGTTGTGAATGCACCCCAGTTCATCATATAAACCAACCTCCCCTCCATGAACTCTGTCCACACTTCCCGCTGCCTCGGGAAAGTAGCCAACATAATCAAGGACCCCTCCAACCCCCGTCATTCTCCCTTCTCTCCCCTCCCTTCGGGCAGATGATACAAAAGCTTGAGAACACGCACCATCAGGCTCAAGGACACCTTCTATCCCACTGTTATAAGACTCTTGAAAGGGCCTCTTAAACAATAAGGGAGAACTATTGATCTCTCAGTCTATCTCATTATGGCCCTTGCAGCCTCCCCTCCATGGACTCTGTCCACACTTCTCGCTGCCTCAGTAAAGCAGCCAACATAATCAAAGATACCACCACCCCGGACATTCTCTCTTCTCCCCTCTCCCATCAGGTAGAAGATACAAAAACCTGAAAGCACGTACCACCAGGCTCAAGGACAGCTTCTATCCCACTGTTATAAGACTACTGAATGGTTTCCTAATACGATAAGATGGACTCTTGACCTCACAATCTACCTAGTTGGGACCTTGCACCTTATTGTCTACCTGCACTGCACTTTCTCTGTAACTGTAACAGTTTATTCTGCATTCTGTTATTGTTTTACCCTGTACTACCTCAATGCACTGTGTAATGAATTGACCTGTACGATCGGTATGCAAGACAAGTTTTTCATTGTACCTTGGTACAAGTGACAATAATAAACCTATTCCAATATTCTGCTTTTAAAAGACTATTGAACAGTCCCCTTGCACAGTAAGATGGACTCTTGACCTCACAGTCTATCTTGTCGTGGCCTTGTATCTTATTGTCTGCCTGCCTGCACTACACTTTCTCTGTAACTGGAACACTTTATCCTGCACTCTGTTTTTGCTTTTCCCTTGTACTACCTCAATGTACTGATGTGATGAAATGATTTGTATGGATGGCAGGCAAAACAAAGTACCTGTGACAACAATAAACCAATTTATTTGTCTACCTGCACTGCACTTTCTCTGTAACTGTCATTATATTCTGCATTCTGTTTTTTTTCCCTTTTGTACTACTTCAATGTACTTATGTATGGAATGATCTGTCTGGATGGCATGGAAACAAAAGCTTTTCACTGTATCTCGGTACATGTGACAATAATAAACCAAATACCTACATTTTCGTCCAAATCACATATATCACAAACAACACAAACAATAGAGGTCCCAGCATTGATCCTTGCAGGACACCACAGGCCCCAGACCTCCAGCCAGAATAACATCCCACCACCACTACCCTCTGTCTTCTATGGCCAACCCAATTTTGAATCCAATCTACCAAGTCTCCATGGATGCCATGTGCCTTAATCTTCTGGATTAGCGTACCATGATGGACCTTGTCACTTATACAAAATCCCCCACCCTACCTTCATCAACCATCTTTGTTACCTCCTCAAAAAACTCAATCAAGTTTGTAAGACAGTCAATGGAGAGGGTGCAGTAGAGGTTTTCCAGGATGCTGCCTGGATTAGATGGTATGAGCTTCAAGGAAAAGTTGGACAAATTTGGGTTGTTCTCCCTAGAGGAGGCTGAGGAGAGACCAGATCGAGGTTTTAAAATATTGAGAGGCCTACAGTAGATAGGGTAAACAGTCAGAATCTTTTCCCCAGGGGAGAAATGTCAAACACCAGAGGACATGCTTTAGAGGGGTAGAGTTTAAAGGCAACGTGAGGGGCAAGTTTTTTATGCAGGGAGTGGTCGGTGCCTGGAATGGGTTACCAGGGGTAGTAGTGGAAGCAGGCAGATTGGTGGAGTTTAATTGGCTTCTGGATATACACATGAATATGAAGGGAATGGAGAGATATGGATGATACATAGGAAGAGACATTTAGTATAAATTGGCATCAAGATCGGCACAACATCATGGGCTGAATGGCCTGTCCAGTGCTGTACTATTCTATGTTCTATGATCTCCTCAGCACAAGGCCATGCTGACCATCCCAAATAAGTCCATGCTTTCCCAGATGTGAGTAGATGGTATCCCTAAGAATCTTCTCCAATAAGTTTCCCTAGCACTGATGTCAGGGTCACCAGCAGATAATTTCCTGGTTTGTCTCTTTTGCCCTTCTTGAACAGAGGTACAACACCGGCTATTCTCCAGTCCTCTGGGCCTTTCCTGTGGCTAAAGAGGACACAAAACCTCTGTCAAGACCCCAGCAATCTCCTCTCCTGCCTCTCTTAATAACCTGGGATAGAGCCCATCAGGCCCTGGGAAACCTCAAGAGACCCAACCCCTCCTCCTTATTGATATCAATAAGCCGTAGAATATCAGAATATCCTTCCCTGATCTTGGTATCCTCCATGTTCTTCTCCATGGGGCATAGCAATGCAAATTACTCGTTTAGTACCTCGCCCATTTCCTCTCACTCCGAGCATAAATTCTTTTCTTTGTCCTTGAGTGGTCCTACCCGCTCCCCAGCTACCCTTTTGTTTTTAATGTATGTATAAAATTTCTTGGGATTCTCTTGAATCCTACTCTCTAAGGACATTTCATGGCTCCTTCTGGTACTCCTGATTCCCTGCTTAAATTCTCTCCTGCATCCTTTATATTCCTCAAAGACCCTGCCCAATTTTAGCTTCTTAAACCTTACACATGCTTCCTTTTTTCTTTCTGACTATATATGCAACATCTCTTGTCACACAAGGTTCTCGAACCTTGCCATCCTTGCCTGCATTCCTTACCTGTCTTGAATTCTGACCAGCTGACCTTTAAACGATTCCCACATGTCAGGTGTGGACTCACCCAATACAGAGTCAAGTGGGAAGGGGAGGTAAGAACGAAAGAGAAGGCTTTGATAGTACAGATGGTTGGAAGAGATGCAATAATAAAAGGGATGATGTGTTGAGTGAAGGAAAATGGAAATGGGACAGGAAGAAATAAAAGATCTGTACAGAGGATTGGCAAAGAGGCCCATAACCATGGGTGAAGATTGAATGTGAAGATGGAAATGCAATTAGATTGAGCCAGAGACAATCACTGAGGGAAGAGATATGGTTGTGAGGTTAAGGAAATGCACTAATCAAACGGCTAAGTTTGAAAATAACAAAACTGCTTTCAAATTACATTGCATGTTCTTTCTTTCTTGGTTTATTGGTTTATTATTGTCACATGTACCAAGATACAGTGAAATACTTTTGTTTTGCCTACCATCCAGATAGATCATGCCATACATTATTACCTTGAGGTAGTAAGGAGAAAACAGAATGCAGAATATAATTGCAGTTACAGAGAAAGTGCAGCGCAGGTAGACTGAAAAAGTGCAAGGGCCACAACAAGGTAGATTACCTGCACACCTCCAGTGGATGTTTACTGTTCATGCACTAATGCCCTTACCAAGTTGGCACCTGGTCTAACACGTCCCACAAGGATGCGGGCACACCATAGATGGTATTCTGTTTATCTAAAGACATTCATGGCATCCTTAAATAGGCACTGCAATCCACATTGTAGCCATTTCAAGTCACTGCTCCTACAAGAGGTAGAATTGTGTTCAATTCTGGTCACCTCATTATAGGAAGGATGTGGAAGCTTGAGAGAGGGTGCAGAGGAGATTTACCAGGATGCTGCCTGGATTGGAGAGCATGTCTTATGAGGATAGGTTGAGCGAGCTAGGGCTCTTCTCTTTGGAGAGAAGGAGGATGAGAGGTGACTTGATAGAGGTGTACAAGATGATAAGAGGCATAGATCGAGTGGACAGTCAGAGACTTTTTCCCAGGGCGACAATGGCTAACACAAGGGGACATAATTTTAAGGTGATTGGAGGAAGGTATAAGGGGGATGTCAGGGGTAAGTTTTTTTTACACAGAAAGTGGTGGGTGCATGAAATGCACTGTCAGCAGAGGTTGTGGGGGCAGATACATTAGGGACATTTAAGAGACTCTTAGACACATGAATGATAGAAAAATAGGGGGCTATGTGGGAGGGAAGGGTTAAATCTTAGAGCAGGATAAAATGTCAGCACAACATTGTGGGCTGAAGGGCCTGTACTGTGCTTTAGTATTCTATGTTTTAAATGATATGCATATTTAGTAACTAACTCTGCAAGTGGCTGCAAAATAAGCACTCTCATTATTTGATTCTTGGCCCAACTGTGATTGAATATTTTCATGGAAGTCAATAATGAGCTGAGAGGATCCAAAAAGGATAAACTGGCCTGGAAATTAGATCACAGTGTGAAGTTTTTGTTTATCACATGCTATTGTTTCAATAGAAGGAAAATCGTATACAAGGATCTAGACTTATCATAAATTCTAGAAAATATTTTCTGTCTTGCTGTTCTCTGTCTCTTATTTGTTAATGCACAGAAGATAACACACGTCTGGCCACATTGCAAGCTTGTGAGGACTGTTTCAGATGTATTTAATGAAGGCCTACCCTTACATGTCTAAGGACATGAAGTCAGGCACTGGGAATCCACTTTAAGTAGGTGCCCTAAAAGTAAAATAAATACTCTTCAATATTTACCCTCCACAACCCCCATCTCTGGATTGTGACCCTAACTTTCAATCCCAATCTTTAGTCCCAAATTCTCAAAGCACCCCTCCCACCCAGTTCCAGCCTGATACTCCTACTTCATCTGATCATTGGATCACTAGATAAACCTTCTTCAATCATACCTACCTTCCACTTGCTAAGCCAACCATCCCATTAGTCATTTGGAGCTCAATCCTCTTGATCCCCAGCAGTTGATTATGACCTTATCTATCTATGACCAACCTAACCCTTGGAGTCCGAATCCCACCCAATTTATGCCACAAAGCTCCTCCCACTGCACCCCTCCCTCTCCCTACCCTCTCAATGATGTGACCCACATCTTGTGACCAGGCTTAATGACTTGTTTGTTTTCCTTTGCGCACACCACCATGGCAGATTGTACAATGGAAAGGACATAGAGTGGACAATGTGTTTGAAGTCTGTACTGCAGGACAAGAGAATTTGGGCTTTGCAGGCTCTAGAATTTGCAGTGGCATGCCTTGAAGAAAACATGCAATGACCGATCATCTACCATCGGATTAATATACCTTTGCTGGAGGCTTGCCTTTGCTGAACTATAGGCCGGTGAGCCGAACATGACTGGTGAGAAAGTTACTGGAGAGGATACTGAGGGACAAGATCTGCCTGCATTTGGAAAGGCAAGGACTGATTAGGGATAATCAGCATGGTTTTGTGCATGGGAAATCGTGTCTCATGAGTTTGATTGAATTTTTTTGAAGAGGTGACCAAGAGGATTGACGAGGACTGGGCAGTAAACGTTGTCTACATGGACTTTAGCAAGGCCTTTGACAAGGTCTGCATAGTAGGCTGGTCCAGAAGGTTAGATCACAGGGGATCCAAGGTGACCAAGCCATTTGGATACAAAATCAAGCTTCTGGAAGAAATCAGAGGGCAGTAGTGGAGGGTTGTTTTTCAAATTGAAGATCTGTGACCAGTGGTGTGCCACAGGGATCAGTGCTGGGTCCACTGTTGTTTGTCATCTATATTAACGATTTGGATGACTATGCCATTAACATGGTTAGTAAGTTTGCGGATGACACCAAAATTGGTGGTGCAAACTAAATACAATAAGATGGACCCTTGACCTCACAATCTACCTTGCACCTTATTGTCTACCTGCACTGCACTTCTTCTGTAACTGTTACACCATTCTGCACTCTGTTATTGTTTTACGTTGTACTACCTCAATGCATTGTTGTAATGAATTGATCTGTATGAACGGTATGCAAGACAAGTCTTTCACTTAACATCAGTACATATGACAATAATAAACCAATTTACTAAGTTACCTATTTATCTCAGGATCCAGATCAACTGAGAAGTGGGCCAAGGAAAGGCTGATGGAATTTAACTCAGACAAGTGCGAAGTGCATTTTGTTAAGTTAAGCAGGACTTACACAGTAAATGGCAGGGTCCTGGAGAGTGTTACAGAACAAAGAGACCTTGGGGTACAAGTACATTGTTCCCTGAAAGTGGCAACACAAGTCGACAGGTTGGTGAAGAAGGTGTTTGGCATGTTTGCCTTCATTGGCCAAGGCAATGGGTATGAGAGTTGAAACACCATGTTACAACTGTACAAGATGTTGGTGAGACTACACTTGGAGTACTGTGTGCAGTTCTATCACCTAGCTAATAGGAAAGATGTCATTAAGCTGGAGAGGGTGCAGAAGAGATTCAGGAGGAGGTTACAGGATTAAAGGGCTTGAGCTCTCAAGAGGCTGGATAGGGTGGGACTTTTTTCCCTGAAGCATATTAAGCTGAGTATATAGAGGTATAAAAAATCATGAAAGGCATAGATAAAGTGACTGGTCACAATCTTTTCCCCAGGGTAGGGGAGTCTAAAACTAGAGGGCATAGATCTAAAGTGAGAGGGGAAAGATTTAAAGGAGACCTGAGGGGCAACTTTTTCACACAGAAGGTGGTGGGCATATGGATCGAGCTGCCAGAGGAAGCGCTGGAGGCTGATACAATTACACCATTTAAAAGACGTTTGGGTAGGTACATGGATAGGAAAGGTTGAGAGGGATATGGGTCAAATGCAGGCAAGTGGGACGAGCTCAGGGAGAGAGCTTGGTCGGAATGGACAAGTTGGGTCAAAGGGCCTGTTTCCATGCTGTATAACTTTATGAGACGCACAGTTGCTAAGAAATTACAGTTTCAATATTGAGCAATAGAGATTACTTAACACCAGTGACCTAATTTATGAGGTAGTGGGAAAGAGGCATCCAAATGTGCACATAGCTAAAATGTGGTATTTTGGTGTTTCTTATGAGTTCAACAAACATTGCACGTCCATTGTTGCACACAGCAATAACGGCAGATTCTTAATCTTCAAGATTTGGTGTCAGACTTTAAAAATTGCCAATTCAGGGAATAGGTAAAGTACAAATAAATATTTGACTTTGAAGTCAAATAGGAAATGAAATGTCATGCCTATTTTCTCGTAAAGAAAATTTTCTTGAAAGTTATAAAAATTGTTTTAAACTCTAACTTTTTACTTCACCACATAATGTTTCATTTGATCTCGGTCAAATATCTAGCAGTTTTAAAATTCTTACCATGGTCTTCAAATCCCTCCATGGGTTTATCCTCCCAATCTTTGTAACCCCTTCCAGCTCTCTAATGTTCCAATTCTGACCTCTTTATAATCCTTGACATTAATTCCTCAACCATTGGGAATTGTCCATTCAGCTGCAAAAGCTCTGTGGTCTGGAATGCTCCCCCTGAATCTCTCCATCTCTCTATCTTTCTCACTGAGACTTTGTGCCATATTTAGCTTCATAATATCCCTGAAGTGCATTTGACATTTTGTCATTAACAGAGGGCTCATCCTTTCGAAGAGGGGTCACAGTCCTGGGGCCATAAATTTAAACTAATGGGTGGAATGAGTAGAAGGGAGGTGAGGAATATATTTTCACACAGAGAGTGGTGGGCATGTGAAACTCACTGTCGGAAAGAAAAGTAAATGCAGAAATACTCATCACATTGAAATGTACTTGGATGTGAACTTGGAGAGTAATGAACGGCAGGGCCACAGATCTAGTGCTGGAAAGTAGAATTAGGCTGCGTACTTCCTTTTCAACTGGTGCAGACATAATGAGCCAAATGGCCTGTGTTGTAAATCTATGATTTTATGATAAAACTAATAGGTTTCAGTCATATGGATTACACTACTAATATGCATTGTAATAATAACGTATGCATGGTTCCTATCATTGAACTTCATATAGTTGGTGTTCAAACCTGACCAAAATTAGTTGTTAAGAATGAAAATAATTTCTACAATACAAAAGCCATTTTATCTGAAACACTGATGATTTGCTGATGTAAACTACATTTCAAGGCTTTCCCGAGTATACAAAAATGAAAATTAATTATTGTACCATTCAGATAAATTTGGCATCAGATCCCAACAATATGAACAATGAGCTGGATTATACAGCAGAGATAACAGTGAGGGTATCAGTATTCACCGCTGTTACAGACAACTGCTGGTGCCTGCACATATGCAGTTAAACACTGATGTCAGGAAGCTGCTGTCAGGTGGCCCAGCTTCTCCAGAAGCTTTGCTATATGGATATGGCACCAAAAGTCTCAACAATCAAATAAGTGCATGAAGTGCTTAACATAACATAGAACATCACAGCACAGTACAGGCCCTTCGGCCCACAATGTTGTGCCGACATTTTATCCTGCTCTAAGATCTATCTAACCCTTCCCTCCCACATAGCCCCCTATTTAACTTTCCCAATATTGACTGGAATTGCTTTAGTGGATGGGGTGTAGATCAGGTGGAATTTGTTACGTGCATCCAAGAAGGTTTCTTGAGATAATATGGAGACAGTCCCATTAGATATAGAGTGGTAGGCAACCTTGCCTTAGGAAATGAAATGGGGCAGGTAGTCGAAGTGTCAATGAGGGAACACTTTGGGAACAGTGATCATAATTCTGTAAGTTTCAAGCTAGTTATGGGAAGAGATAAGGTTGGTCCTCAAATTAAGGTCTTGAACTGGGGGAAGGCTAACTTCAATAGCATAATGGAGGGCCTGCTTGGGAGCATATGTTTGCTGGTAAAACAACAGTTTAGGAGTGGGAGTCTTTTAAAAGGGATTCGTAAAGAGTTCAGGGCCAACACGTTCCGGTCAGAGTGAAAGGCAAAGACGGCAAGATTAGGTGACCTTGGATGACAAAGGATATTGAAAGTTTGATCAGGATAGAAAAGATAGCGGATATAGGGAAATGGAATCGAGGGTGTCGATCGAAGAATATAGAGGATATAGGAAAGCACAAAGAATTGGGAGGGCATGAAGGGGCCATAGCAAGTAAGATTAAGGAAAATCTCAAGACATTCAATAAATATACCAGGGAAAAAGTGATTAAGATTAAGATTTCTTTATTAGTCACATGTACATCAAAACACACAGTGAAATGCATTTTTGCGTAGAGTGTTCTGGGGGCAGCCCGCAAGTGTCGTCACGCTTCCAGCGCCAACATAGCACACCCACAACTTCCTAACCCGTACGTCTTTGGAATGTGGGAGGAAACCGGATCACCCGGAGGAAACCCACACAGAGACGGGGAGAGCATACAAGCTCCTTACAGACAGTGGCCGGAATTGAACCCGGGTCACTGGCGCTGTAATAGTGTTATGCTAACCGCTACACTACCATGTGAGTCCCCTGATGGACCAACTCAATAATCTATGTGACGCTAGGTGATGTGGGTGAAGTCCAAAACGAATACTTCTCATGTGTATGCACCGAGGAAAAGGACATGGAAAATAGTGAGTTCAATGTGTGGCCAATCTAGAGCAGGCCGTTATTAAGGAGGAGGTTTTAGATGTCGTCTGATGCACAAGGGTTGATGAAATCCCAGGGCTGGATGAGATCTTTCCCAGGTTGCTGTGGGAAACGAGGGAGGAGATAGCTGGAGCCCTGATGGAGATTTTAGCATTTTCAATATCTGCAGGTGAGGTGCCAGAAGACTGGAAGCTAGCTAATGTTGTTCCTTTATTTAAGAAGGGCAGGGGGATAAGCTGGGGAACTACAGGCCAGTGAGCCTTACATCAGTGAGAGGGAAATTATTGGAGGAAAACCTAAGAGGAAGGATCTATGCACATCTAGAAAGGTATGGGCTGAGGAGTCTGTTGGTGGCGCTTGATGGACTAGGTCATAACTTGGCTTTGGTCCAGGCACTTTTCAATCTACTATTTACCACCCTTTAATAAGTATTTTACAATACTGGCACAAGTTTAATCTTGATCTTTAACTGTTAAAATGACCACCAAATGTAAAGCCTCTGCTAATGGTAATGGTATTGGAGACGAACCTACTTTGGAAGCTATTTCTAATCTAGATAGAAAATTTGATCGGAGCTTTGCCGAATTGAAGTCCATTTTAAAAGACTTTAAAGACAAACAAAATACCCTTATCCAGGAAAATGCCAAACAAATGCAACTAATTGTTGAACTCGACCAAGCTGGTAAAGAGAGAGATGCAAAACTCCATTCACTTGAAAAAGCCTTAATTATGACTAAGCAAAACCTGGAAAAACAACAACAGAGGATCATCGACCTGGAAGAAAGGTATGGGCTGATCAGGGACAGTCAGCATTGCTTTACACAAGGAAATCCAGTCTCATTAACTTGATTTTTTGAGGAACTAACTAAGAAGATTGATGAGGACAAGGCGGTTGATGTTGTCTATACGGACTTTAGTAAAGCATTTCACAAGGTCCAACATGGTAGGCTGGTCCAAAATATTAAGGCACCAGATGAACTGGCTAATTGGATCCAAAATTGGCTTAGTAATAGGAGGCAAAGGGTAGCAGAGGAGGGCAGTTGCACATTTACAAAACGCTGGTTAGGTTGCACTTGGAGCAACGTATGCAGTTCTGGTTGCCACATTATAGGGAGGGTGTGATTGCGCTGGAGATTCACTAGGATGATGCCTGGACTGGAGGACTTTAGTCACGGGGAGAGATTGGACAGGCTGGGTTGTTTTCCCTGAAGGGAAGGAGGTTGAGGGGTGACCTGATGGAAGGATATAAAATTATAAGCTGCAGATAGGGTAGATTGTCAGAATCTTTTTTCCCAGGGTAGGGGCATCAAAAAACAAGAGGACATAGGTTTAAGGGAAGAGGAAGGAGTTTTAAAGGGGTAAACTTTTAACACAGAGACTGGTTGATATCTGGAATGCACTACCAGAGGAGGTGGTGGAATCAGGTACAATTACTAAGTTTAAGAGACATTTAGAAAGGCACTTGAATAGGCAAGGCATGGAAGGGTACGGTTCTCATGCAGGTAAATGGGATGAGTGTAGATGGGCAAAAAGGTCGGCATGGACGAGTTATGCCAAATGGCTCGTTTCTGTGATGTACAGTGCTACGAGTCTACCTCAATATAGATCCAGCACTTCAGAGATGGCTGTAAGTTACATTCTCTCAGTTCTGTGACGACAGCGCTGTTCTGGCTCAACGACGAAGCTGAATTTGAACTTGTCACTACTTTGAGTGATTAAAGGAACAAGGAGATCATAATGAATAGTTGCTCCCCAAGTGCAAGTACGAGAGGACATGGCTTCAGGGTGAAAGGGGAAAGGTTTAGGGGGAACTTCTTCATTCAGAGAGTGGTGGGAGTGTGGAACGGGCCACCGTCTGACGTGGTAAATGCGGGCTCACTCTTAAGTTTTAAGAATAAATTGGATAGATACATGGATGGGAGAGGTCTGGAGGGTTATGGACTGGGTGCAGGTCAATGGGACTGGCGGAATAAAGTTTCGGCACAGACTAGAAGGGCCGAATGGCCTGTTTTCTGTGCTGTAGTGCTCTATGGTTCTATGAAGTTGTGGTACTTGCCCATTAGGTACCAAGTAAGGCTTCCAATGCAGGTGAATTTTTAATGATGTGCTCAGTTTTGCTTGCTATCAAGCATGCGATACCAAAAACTTTTATCTCTCTCTCTCTCTCTCTCTCTCCCCCCCCCCATCAATCCTACTTTTCTCTTTCTACTTCTCTTTCTTCTTGTGCTTTTACATTCTGTTAAGTAATCCAACAAAGTTCCTGGCTTAATCTCTGCAGAGTGGAAATGCATCAATGTACAGTGGTGCAGAAGGAGCGAGAATGGATTGCTAAAATGTATGTTTAATTCAGAATTACAATCAGGTTTATTATCACTGACTTATATGGTGTGAAATTTGTTGTTTTGTGGCAACAGTACGGTGCAAAGACATAAAAATTACTCTATATTACAAAATAAATAAATGGTGCAAAGAAATGAATAACAGAGCAGTGTCCATGGGTTCATGGACCGTTCAGAAATCTGATGGTGAAGGGGAAGAAGCCTAAATCCTCAGGTGTGGGTCTTCAGGCTTCTGTACCTCCTCCCCGATGGTAGTAACGAGAAGAGGGCATGTCCCGGATGGTGAGGGTCCTCAGTGACGAATGCCGCCTTCTTCAGGCACCGCCTCTTGAAGATGTCCTCGATGGTGGGGAGGGTTGTGCCCGTGATGGAGCTGGCTGAGTCTACAACCCTCTGCGGCCTCTTGCGATCCTGTGCATTGGAGCCTCCGTACCAGGCTGCGATGCAGCCAGTCAGAATGCTCTCCACCGTACATCTGTAGAAATTTGTAAGATTCTTTGGTGACATACCAAATCTCCTCAAACTCCCGATGAAGTAGGGCCACTCATGTGCCTTCTTCATGATTGCATTTATATAATTCCATTTTATATGATGGAACAGAATATAAGGTGCTGTATTAACAAGCTGTGGTTCTGTGATCATCTCCAGTGATGAATTTCTCCTCCTGTGTGGCACAGTATGGATTCAAGCAGTCTGACTAGTTAAGGAGATACTGCCAGAAGTATTTTATTCAGCAGTAGAGAGTGAAGTAGATTTAATGTTTCAGGTCAATGAACTGGGAAAAGTTCCAGACAAAAGAAGAAGGGAACAAGGGACGAAAGAACAAACGTTTGCAATAGGCTGGAGATCGGGAGAGATTTAAGGACAAGGGTGGTGATGGAGTTGGCAGAAGCTTGTTCTGCTGACACAAGTCCCAGAATCTTACCGATGATGACATGCCGAAAGAACCTCATGAATACCTATAAATTCCTGTGCAAATACCCATAAAGTGCCATGGGAAATTTAATTTAATGGATGGCCAATGGTATTCAAGCACTGCTGCCTAATATATTTCTGCCAACAAGTATAGATGCAGCAGCAGACTGTTTGTCCAAATCTGTTTTTTTTTTATCAGCTCAAAATGTCAGTTTGTCAGCCAATGAAAACATGGAAATCTTTTCTGAATATTTTGATCTAAGTGAGAAACAAAAACAATTTGGGTAACTAGGGTGCCCCCATCTCCCATCCCACCACTCAGGGACCCAAACCACCTTTGCAGGTGAAGCAGCAACTCTTCTGCTCTCATGTACTGCATTCCCTGTTTACAATGGGGTCTCCTCTGCACTGGGGTGACCCCAAGCTTCCTGTCGCATGTATTTTAATTCTCCATCCCACTCCCACTCTAATCTCTTGGTTTGTGGCCTCCTGCACTGTTACAATAAGACCCAATGCAAGCTTCAGGAACAGCACTTCATCTTCCCTCTGAGCATTTTGCAGCCTTCTGGGCTCGATACTTATTTCTACAACTTCAGGTAACTTGATTTCTCCATCAATATCAACATGATATTGGCTCACTTTGTTTATTTGCCTCTTTTTTTCCCTTTGGGCATGGAGGACATACAGAGCCAGGCATCTCTTTGTGCTTTGCATTTTACAGCTCCTATATTTTTTGTCTATGTCTCACTCTCTAACTGCTCCCACTGACAAGATAACCCCGTTCACAGTTGATCACCATGGTCACCCCAGTTTCATCCCATCAAAGACATTCCTTTCCTCCAACCTGCTTTTCTCTCCTTCCTATTTCCAACAAAAGAATTTCAAACTGAAATATTAACTCAGTTTCTCTTCTCAGAGGCAGCCTTTCTTAGCATTTTCTTTTTCTTCTAGTTTTCCAACATTTGCAGATTTTTTTGATTTTCTAAGTCTTTATTACTGCAATTTTAAATGCAAGGTTGTATGATTGGCATACTTTAGCCAGTCCATTACACAATTAACTAGTTCATTCTAAGAACATGACAGAACAATCCAATCAGCTTACTAAAGAGAATGAATGCAATCGACTTTTGGCTGCAAAGATAATTCTCCATTCTCTATTTGTATTTTCTGTCTGGACAATTTATCCCCTATAGCCAGCTGCTATACAGAATCAGAATCAAATATCACTGACATATGATGTGAAATTTGTTGTTTTGTGGCAGCAGTCCAGTGCAAAGACGTAAAAATCAATAAATTACAAATATAAACAAACAGTGCCAAAAAGAGGAATAACGAGGTAGTGTTCATGGGTACATGGACATTCAGAAATCTGATGGCGGAGGGGAAGAAGCTATTCCTGAATCATTGAGTGTGGGTCTTCAGGCTCCTGTACCTCCTCCCCGATGGTAGTAACGAGAAGAGGGCATGTCCCGGATGGTGAGGGTCCTTAAGTGATGGATGCCGCCTTATTGAGGCACCGCCTCTTAAAGATGTCCTCGATGGTGGGGAGGGTTGTGCCCGTGATGGAGCTGGCTGAGCCTACAACCCTCTGCAGCCTCTTGCGATCCTGTGCATTGGAGCCTCCGTACTAGGCTGTGAGGCAACCAGTCAGAATGCTCTCCACCATACAAAGAATCTTTGGTGACATACTAAATCTCCTCAAACTCCTAACAATGTTGAGCTACTGGAGTGCCTTCTTCCTGTTTGCATCAATGTGTTGGGTCCAGGATAGATCCTCTAAGATCTTGACACCCAGGAACTTGAAGCTGTTTACCCTTTCCACTGATGACCCCTCCATGAAGACTGGTGTGTGTTCTCCCGACTTCCCCTTCCTGAAGTCCACAATCAGTTCCTTGGTCTTGCTGATGCTGAGTGTGAGGTTGTTGTTGTGACACCACTCAACCAGCCGATCTATCTCACTCCTGTACACCATCGTCATCTGAGATTCTACCGACAACAGTGGTGTCATCGGCAAACTTATAGATAGTGTTTGAGCTGTGCTTAGCCACACAGCCATGAGTGTAGGGAGAGTAGAGCAGTGGGCTAAGCACGCATCCTTGAGTTGAGCCTGTGTTAATAGTCAGCGAGGAGGAGACGTCATTGTCGATCCGCACTGACTGTGGTCTCCCTTTATGGAAGGGGAGGATCCAGTTGCAGAGGGAGGTACAGAAGCCCAGATTTTGAAACTCAGTTATCCAGTTTTATTTCATTTGTTCCAATTCCCTACCTCCATAACAATAGTTCTGGCAGTCCTCCTCCGCTCTCATTCCCTGCTCTGATCCCCATCTGATGGATTTCAGCAGACTAGAGGCAAACATTTTTTAAAAATCAGTGAATTTGGGGCTTGGCAGATCAGTTGTTCCCTGAACACTGGTCCTGAACTTTACACAGAATTATATAAAAGGTACAGCTCCAGTTTCCTCAGGCTGACTGTCTTCAGCTGCATCGATGATATTCCGTCCATTACGAGGTCAGAGGTAAAGCAGTTCTGAATCTGAATCAGAATTATTATCACTGGCATATGTGGTGAAATTTGTTGTTTTGTGGCAGCAGTACAGTGCAAGACATAAAATTACCATAAATTATACGCCAATAATTGCGCAATGCTCAATTCCACTCACAACTTCTTAGCACAAGCAGTCCATGCGTGCGTGCATGCAGCAAGACCCAGACAACATTTCAGCATGGGTTAATGAGTGGATAATCACATTTGTACCACAAAAATGCCAGGCAATGACTATCTACATTAAGAGGTAGCCTATCCTCCCATGACATTAAGACCATGGCAAAAATTAAGTCCTCCACTATCAACACCTTGGGGGGTCAACGTTGATCAGAAACTCAACTAGGACTGCCAAAAAAATAGTGTGGCTGCAAGAGTGCACCAAAAGCTGGATATCCTGCAATAAATGACTTGTCTGCATTGTTGCTGCGCCTAAATCCTGGAACTGCCGCCCTTACAGTTACACGGGAGTACCTTCGTCAGAAGGACAGCGGTGTTTCAAGGAGATGGCTCACTGCCACCAAGGGCAATTAGTGATGGGCAATAATTGCTGACCTTGCCAGTGATGCCCCGGTCTGAAAAAGTGAATAACATTCATGGAAGCCATTTAGCTCAAATGATTTGAGCTTATACCTTTCCATTTCCCTTGTGTATTTACCTAATTTCTCCTGAAGTTGTCCAACGCTATATTTCTCAATTACACTTTATGCTCATGGGTCCCAATCACTTCAAGATTTATTGGTGATGTATTAATGGTCTCTAACTTTTCTCTCTCAGAATTTATAACAAGAGGCAATAAATATATTTGTCCTATAAAATCTTTTTATTTTCTTGAAAATCTTTATTAGGTCACTCCTAGCCTTCTCTTTACTTAAGCGAAATGCCCCAGCCTAATCAATCTCACCTGATGCAAATACCTATTAATGTTGATATCATTCTAATGCTTCTCCAATGACTCACTATATTTTTTTCTAAAAATTAAGTGCAACAGGAGGACGATGGTCATGATGGGGCACGATGGTCATTGTACGGGAGATAGGATGGTCATCGTGCAGGAGATAGGATGGTCATCCTGCAGGAGACAGGACGATTACTTTGCAGGGACAGACAGACCTGGCATTGGTCCATATTCATCTGAATGGGAATTCTGGTCCGATGGATTGGATGGGAAAAAGTTAGTGAAGTCTATTCAATCACTCTTTTTCACTATTCTTTCTTTATTTTAATGCTTTAACTATTACTTTATGCTTCAGTTTTCTTTTTTTTAATGTTTTAATAATTTTAATGATTTTAAATTATTAAAGCAGCCTTGTTAGTTTTTTATGGATATCTTTTTATGGATATGGATATCTCTGAATATCAGAGAGATTTAAAACTGTTACAAGGCCATGGCAGGGTTTAACAGGGCTTCAGACTTCATCCCAAATCGTGATTCTCGTTAAAAGTTGTCAAGGGATTCACGGAATGGGCCTCAACGGCACTCTGCCCTCGGCCTACTTGGGAGTCTACCTGGTGCTATAGAGGAAGTGGGGTGGGAGATGTCAGTTTTTTTAGCCCCCCCCTATTCGAACCAGAAAAAGACAGACAGGCAGAGACCACGGGTGGTGTCTGGGCAGCAAGCTGAATTCAGCACAATTTGACCCAATGCCTTTGGCCCCTGCACCAAAGTACATACGTTTGTTCACTGACTTCATCTGGCTCTCTGCCTGCTCTATCAGAATGAACTGAGTGGTTTGCCATCTTGATATGTCACCTAACTCCAAGTGACGCTTGCAATTCCACATACTGATCCTCATGAAAAGCTAACTCTGTAATAACGCCTCTCCCCATCCATATTTGAGCCCACTTCTCAAAACATTTTTACAGGTACATGTCCGTGATAAAGGTCTATTTGCAAATCATTGCTAACCTTTACAGATGACTCTGCTCTCAGTCCTCAACGTCCTTCATCTTCCCGATCTCTATAAACTATCCCAGTTCCCCAACTCCCTCACACTTCCTTGTTCCTCCGATTCCAACTTAAGCATTACCAGCCATGGTCCTACTCCACTTCTCCCATCCCACCCCACATCCCATGCTCCCGTCTCCCACACTGCACTCCTCTCCATCTGCATTGGCCGCACTTTCAGCCATATAGTTCCTACTTACATCCACTTTCTTCTTCATAATTTGACTGAAATAGCTGTCATCTTTCCTGAACTCTCTTTCTTGGCTTGGTATGTTTTTCTGCATGACCTTCTGCAGCCCTTGAGATGAGTTGCCTTCTAAATCAAAATTACTGAAGAGGGAATGAAGGGAGTTCCAAAGGAAGCTAAGAAGCAGGATGTCAAGGGTAGTAATCCCTGGATCACTGCCTTTGCCACGTGCCAGTGAGGGTAAGAATAGGAAGGCGTGGCTGAAGAGTTGGCGCAGGGGACAGGGTTTCAGATTTGTGGATCATTGCGATCTCTTCTGGGGAAGGTATGACCTGTACACAAGGGACGGGTTGCACCTGAACTCCAGAGGGACCATTGCCCTTGTGGGCAGGTTTGCTGAGCTGTTGGAGAGGGTCTAAACTAGGTTAGCAGGGGGATGGGAACCAGAGTGCAGGTCAGATGATGGAGCAGTTGGAGGTAAGGTAGATGCATTGTGCAGGGAGACTGTGAGGAAGGATAGGCAGTGGACAGGGCATAACTGCAGTCAGTGGGATGGGTTAAAATGTTACTTTAATGCGAGAAGCATTAACAATGAGGGTGATGAACTTAGAGCATGGATCAGAATGTGGAGTTATGATGTTGTGGCCATTACAGAGACTTGGTTGTCGCAAGGGTAGGACTGACTGCTTGATGTTCTGAGCTTTAGGTGTTTCAAAAGGGACAGGGAGGGAGGTAAAAATGTGTGTTGGGGTGGGGAGTGGCATTGCTAATCAGGGATAGTGTCACAGCTGCAGGAAGGGAGGACGTCATGGAGGGACTGTCTACTGGGTCAGTGTGGGTGGAAGTCAGAAAGAGGAAGAGAGCAATCACTCTATTAGGAGTATTCTACAGGCTCCCTAACAGCCACCGGGACACTGAGGAGCAGATAAGTAGACAGATTTTGGATAGGTGCAAAAATAACAGCGTTGTTGTCATGGGTGACTTCAACTTTCCTAACATGGATTGGCACCTCCTTAGTGCTAAACATTTAGATGGGGCAGAATTTGTTAGGCGTGTCCGGGAAGGATTCCTGACACAGTAAGTGGACAGGCCAACTAGTGGAGAGGCCATACTGGACCTGGTACTAGGCAACGAACCTGGTCAGATGACAGACCTCTCGATGGGGACCATTTTGGGGATAGTGACCACAACTCCCTGACCTTCAGCATAGCCGTGGACAAGGATAGGAGCAGACGATATGGGAAAGTTTTTAACTGTGGGAGGGCTAATATCAATGACATTAGTCAGGAACTTGGGACTGTAAACTGGGAACCGACGTTCGTAGGGAAATGCACAGCAGAAGTGTGGAAGTTGTTTAAGAACCACTTGCATGGGGTTCTGGGTAGGTTTGTCCCGCTGAGGCAGGGAAAGGATGGCAGGGTGAAGGGACCATTGTTGGCGAAAGAGGTGGAAGGTTTAGACAAGAGGAAGAAGGAAGCGTACTTAAAGTTTAGAGAGCAAACACCAGGCAGGGCTCTTGAGAATTATAAGGTAGACGGGAAGGAGCTTAAGAAGGGACTTAGGAGAGCTAGAAGGTCACATGAGAAGGCCCTGGCAAGTACGATTAAGGAAAACCCCAAGGCATTCTACATGTTTGTGAAGAACAGGAGGATGACTTGGATGAGGGTAGGACCACTCAGAGATACAGGGGGCAACATGTACCTGGAGGCAGAGGAGGTGAATGAATACTCTGCTTCAGTGTTCACCAGGGAGAGGGACTTTGATGAACGTGAGGTCAGCGTAGAACAGGCTAATGTGCTGGAGCATGTTGAGGTTAAGAAAGAGGTAGTGTTGGAGCTTCTGAAAAACATTAGGATAAATAAGTCCTCGGGGCCGGACAGGATATATCCCAGGTTACTACAGGAAGCGAGGGAAGAGATTGCTGGGGCATTGACGATGTATTTGTGTTCTCTCTGGACACAGGGGTGGTGCTAGAGGACTGGAGGATGGCAAATATTGTTCCATTGTTCAAGAAAGGTAATCAGGATAATCCTGGGAATTATAGACCTGTGAGCCTTACATCAGTGGTGGGCAAACTATTGGAGAGGATTCTTAGGGTCAGGATTTCCGAGCATTTGGAGAAGCATAGTCTTATTAGGGATATTCACAATGGTTCTGTGAGGGGCAGGTTGTGCCTCGCGAGCCTAATTGAGTTTTTTGAGGGGGTGACAAAACAAATCGATGACGGTAGAGTGGTATATGTGGTGTATATGGATTTTAGACAAGGTTCCCCATGGTAGGCTCATCCAGAAAGTCAAGAGGCATGCGATCTTAGCTGCGTGGATTCAGAATTAGCTTGCCCACAGAAGGCAGGGCGTGGTGGTAGATGGAGCATATTCTGCCTGGAGGTCGGTGACCAGTGGTGTTCCGCAAGGATGTGTACTGGCACCCCTGCTCTTTGTGATTTTTATAAATGACTTGGATGAGGAAGTGTGGGTAGTAAGTTTGCAGATGACACAAAGGTTGGAGGGGTTGTGGAGCGTGTAGAAGGTTGTCATAAGTTACAGCAGGATATAGATAGGATGCAGAGTTGGGCAGAGAAGTGGCAGATGGAGTTCAATCCAGAAAAGTGTGAAGTGATACACTTTGGAAGATCGAACTTGAAGGTTGAGTACGAGGTTAATGGCAGGATTCTTAGCAGTGTGGAGGAACAGAGAGATCTTGGGGTCCAAGTCCATAGATCCCTCAAGGTTGCTGTGTAAGTTGATAGGGTGGTTAACAAGACGTAAGGCATGCTGGCCTTCATTAGTCAGGGGACTGAGTTCAAGAGCCACGAGGTAATGCTGCAGCTCTATAAAACTCTGGTTAGACCACACTTGGAGTACTGTGTTCAGTTCTGGTTGCCTCATTATAGGAAGGATGTGGAAGTTTCAGAGAGGATGCAGAGGAGGTTTACCAGGATGCTGCCTGGATTAGAGAACATGTCTTCTGAGGAAAGGTTGAGTGAGCTAGGGCTTTTCTTTGGAGCGACGCAGGATGAAAGGCAACCGGATAGAGGTGTATAAGATTATGAGGAGCATAGATAGAGTGGGCAGCCAGCACCTTTTTCCCAGGGCATCAATGGCCAATACCAGAGGACATCAAGTTAAGGTGAGTGGAGGAAAGTTTAGGGTAGATGTCAGAGGTGGTTTTTTTTACACAGAGAGTGGTGGGTGCCTGGAACACACTGCCGGGAATGGTGGTAAAGGCTGATACAATAGGGACATTTAAAAGACTCTTAGATGGGCACATGTATGTAAGAAAAATGGAGGGTTATGGGCTGTCTAGGAGGTAATGGTTAGATTTATTGCGGAGTAGGTTTATATAGGTCAGCACAATATTGTGGGCCGAAGGGCCCATTCTGTGCTGTACTGTTCTATGTTCTACGTTTACTCTTGGTTGACCCGAGTGGATTGGAAATTGCCTGGAATTGTGCAAATCATAGATTAAAAGAGAATGGATAATTTATGCTTTCATGCAAATATTAATTTTGGCACCAATAATTTAACATTTTCTAAAAAAAATCAACACTGAAAAAGGCTAAGAGGAGATATGTATTCTCCTCTTCACAGTATCTGTAATTAGAAAGAAAATTATATTGCCGTATGCTCAAACACAAAGCAGCTGCTCACACCTTTCACTAATTTGAAATACATTTTCACAGGCAGCATAGTGTCATCATATTCCCAGTGTAAGCAGGGACTAAGCAGGCAGCCAGAACGAATCTTTACATACCATTTTGTTAACGCCATGGTTCAGGTCTCTGCACTCACGATATAATAGCTACTGGATATGATTTCTGCGACAATAGCCTCACAGCTGCTGAAAACCAGACATAACACGACAAGAAACCTCACATCCCAAATGTTACACCTCAAGGAAGTTTAAAGTCCAGACAGTTAATCATTTGGCATGTGTGTTAAAAGCTCTTTAAACACTGCCCTCGTGACAACAGGTCACACAACTCTGGAGGTGGTAAAATATTTCACATAAAATTCCAGTGTAAAATATCCATTGACAGCATTAAAAAACAACAAATCAAAATCAGTACTCTTGTTCTATTCCAGTGCGTCTTTAGGTATTATAAACTATGCTAATTAACACTAACAAGTATAAGCTTCAAAGGAATCTCGAGGGAAACAAAGGCGGTCACATTCCTCCCAGTCCAAATTATAGTTGTCAAAATAGTTTGTCAAGCATTCATACAGTCACATTAATATTAAAGTCAGTGGGAAGGTCACATGGCAATTAGAATAGCTTAAAGAAAGAAGGATGTGTTCAAGCATCAGGAAGACATAAGAAAGGAAACAATAACCTGAAGAGATCAACGAAAGAAAAACTAATTAAAATTTGGATGGTACATTAACATAACATCCCAATAAAGAAAACTTGCCTTGGTCATTGGAGAAGAGAGCACACATTTAAAAATTATTTATGAAGGCAAAGTAATTGGAAAAATTTTTCTATTAAATCTATCTTGAGGAAAAGCATTAAAAACCTTTTTAGATGTCTAATGTGCCTAAAAAATTACTATTTGTATAATTACTCATAGTTGAACTTTATCTCAATTTGCATGTCTTTTCTAAAATGGTATTAGCAACTGTCAGTCTCCAACTGAATGGTGCATACTTCCAATTTACTGTCAAATTATCAGTCTTGTAGTCTCACTGGCTGTCATTATCTTCTGTGTCCCTTGCAATCACTGCAGAGTGGATTTCCATTTGAAACAGCAGTGCTGAGACACCACGAGACAGGAAATGATAAAGTGAAATCAGCTTCAGCCACAGAAATGGACCCACATTGAGCAGTAACTATACAAACAGTTAAGTGGCATGGCGACTAAACAGCCTATTCTGCAGATGATTTGCCCGGATGTGGTTCAGGTGATAATGAATTTCTCCCCTAGCTCATCTTGCTAGTCATCTGCATGTCACAGATACTGATATTTCAACTTGCAAACCCCAATACTACAACAACTTGGACAACAGAGAACATGCCCGCAGAAGCAAGCTAATGTCACCATCCAAACTGGCAACAACTGGCCACGTGCTCTTATGGATAATATGCATAATATTGCAGCTGGACCAAGTACAGTTTACCAAGCTGATGAGATCCCAATTCAATCTGTTCAATACACTGCCACACGACAACCATGGGTCCTTCAAATTGCTGTAGAAAGTAGCTAAGCCGGTATCAACTAAGGCTTCTGAAGATTCTTCTTTTTGACACCCAGATCTGCGGCCAAGGTGACCCCTACATTACTTGCATAGAGTCCTCTACAACATTAGGGTCCTCTGATATTAAATTTGAAAAAAATCAGAAGATCAAACTTTTTCAGTGAGAATAATACTGCTGGCATTGTCTCTTTTTAGTTATCATTCAATCAATAATCCTTTATTTGTCATCTACCAGGCACACAATCTCTCAGTTCCTCTTATATTACTGTTAAATATATTTTGCCTTATCATAGAATCACAGAATGGTTACACACAAGATATTGTTCAGCCCATTGCGTCTCTGCCAGTGGTAAAGCAAAAGCAATCTAGCTGACCCTATCCCTCACCCTCTCCCCCTTGCCCTGTGACTTTTTTTTCACTTCAAGTACTGTACTTACCATAGAACCATAGAAAGTACAGCACAAAACAGGCCCTTCGGCCCACAATGTTATGCTGACCTTTAAACCTTGCCTAAGACCATCTAACCCCTTCCCCCCACATATCCCTCTATTTTAAATTCCTCCATATGCTTATCTAACAATCTCTTGAATTTGACCAATGTACCTTCCTCCACCAATGCCCCAGGAAGTGCATTCCATGCCCCAACCACTCTCTGGGTAAAAAACCTCCCTCTGATATCTCCCTTGAACTTCCCACCCATTACTTTAAAACCATGTCCTCTTGCATTGAGCACTGGTGCCCTGGGAAAGAGGCACTGGCTGTCTATCTACTCTTCTTAATATTTTGTATACCTCTATCATGTCTCCTCTCATCCTCCTTCTTTCCAAAGAGTAAAGTCCTAAGTCTCTCCTCATAATCCAGGTAGCATCCTGGTAAATCTCCTCTGCACCCTTTCCAACGCTTCCACATCCTTCCTATAATGAGACGACCAGAACTGGACACAGTATTCCAAGTGTGGTCTAACCAAAGTTTTGTAGAGCTGCATCATTACCTCACGGCTCTTAAACTCGATCCCATGACTTATGAATGCTAACATCTCATAAGCTTTTTTAACTACCCTATCCACCTGTGAGGCAACTTTCAGGGATCTATGGATATGAACCCCTAGATCCCTCTACTCCTCCACACTACCCAGAATCCTACCATTAACTTTGTACTCCGCCTTGGAGTTTGTCCTTCCAAAGTGTACCACCTCGCACTTCTCTGGATTGAACTCCATCTGCCACTTCTCAGCCCAGCTCTGCATCCTATCAATGTCCCTCTGCAATCTTCGACAGTCCTCTACACTATCCACACCACCACCAATCTTTGTATCGTCTGTAAACGTGCCAACACACCCTTCTACCCCCTCATCCAAGTCATTAATAAAAATCACAAAAAGCAGAGGTCCCAGAACCCATCCTTGTGGGACACTGCTAGTAACAACCCTCCAATCTGAATGCACTCCCTCCACCACAACCCTCTGCTTTCTACAGGCAAGCCAATTTTGAATCCACAAGGCTAAGCCTCCCTGAAGACGCCTACCATGTGGAACCTTGTCAAATGCCTTACTAAGATCCATGTAGACCACATCTACTGCACTACCCTCATCAATCTTCCTGGTCACCTCCTCAAAGAACCCTATCAGGCTTGTGAGACATTATCTGCCTTTCACAAAGCCACGCTAGCTGTCCCTAATCAGACCATGATTCTCTAAATGTCCATAGATCCTATTTCTAAGAATCTTTTCCAACAGCTTGCCCACCACAGACATAAGGCTCACTGGTCTATAATTCCCTGGAATATCCCGACTACCTTTTTTTGAAGAAGGGGACAACATTTGCCACCCTCCAATCCTCCAGTACCATTCCCATGGACAACGAGGACTCAAAGATCCTAGCCAACGGTTCAGCAATCTCCTCCCTCGCCTCACGGAGCAGCCTGGGGAATATTCTGTCACACCCCGGGGACTCATCTGTCCTAATACTTTCTAACAGCTCTAACACATCCTCCCTCTTGACATCTACATGCTCTAGAACATTAACCTTACCAGCACTGTCCTCGGCATCATCAAGGCCCCTCTCATTGAGGACCTCACTCACTTCCACAGCTTCCAGGCACGTCTTCCCACCTTTGTCTCTAATCAGTCCTACCGTTACTCTCGTCATCCTTCTGCTCTTCACATAAGTGAAAAAAGCCTTGGGATTTTCCTTAACCCTACTCGCCAAGGCCTTTTCATGTCCCCTTCTTGTTCTCCTCAGCCCCTTCTCAAGTTCCTTCCTCGCTACCTTATATTCCTCAAGAGGCCTATCTGATCCTTGCTTCCTAAACCTTATGTATGCTGCCTTCTTCTTCCTAACTAGTTCCACCTCTCTTGTCACCCATGGTTCCTTCTCTGCCTCACCGGGACAAATTTATCCCTAACATCCTGCAAGAGATCCCTGAACATCGACCACATCTCCATAGTACATTTCCCTTCAAAAATGTCAGCCCAATTCACACTCACAAGTTGTAGCCTTATAGCCTCATAATTTGCCCTTCCTCAATTAAATATCCTCCTTTCCTCTTTGCTCCTATCCTTGCCCATGACAATGCTAAAGTTTAGGGAACGGTGGTCACTGTCCCCCAAATGTTCACCCACTGAGAGATCTGTCACCTGACCCGGTTCATTACTTAATACTAGATCTAATATGGCATTCCCCTTAGTTGGCCTGTCAACATACTGTGACAGGAATCCGTCCTGAACACAATTTACAAAAACTGGTTTTCTTTTGAACACCATGATTTAATCAGCCTCTGGCAATACATTCCAGATTCCAAACACTTACTGCATAGGAAGCTCTCTCCTCGGACTATTTTTGGTTCTTTTGCCTATCAGCTTCATTATATATCTTCTCGTTCTTGACCATTCTACCAAAGGGAACAAATTCTCTCCGGAGACACAACAGACCATAGATGCTAGAATCTGGAGCAAGAATCTGTTGGAGGAAGTCAGCGAGTCGAACAGTGTCTGATGGTAGGAAAGCACTGTCAATATTTCAGGTCACAACCAGCATCAACAATTTCTTTCTGTTCTCTTTTTCTAGATGCTTCATAATTTAAATTATCAGATATGCTCACCATCTCCTCTCCTCCGAGGAGAACAGCCCAGCTTCTCCTATCTACACCAGTAACTGAGATCCCTAGTCTTTGAAACCATTTTAGTAAATCTCTTCTGCACTCTCTACAAAGCTTTTACATCTTTTCTAAAGTGTGGCCACCAGAAGTGGATGCAATACTCCAGTTTGCAGAGTAATACAGTCACACAGCACAGAAACAGGCCCTTTGGCCCACCTGATCAGTACCAACCATCAATACCTCATCAGTCCCACTTACGGCACTGGCACTGTTGCTTTCTATTACTTGGTGATTCAAGTAACTCCATTAAATATTTATTAAAAGTTGTGAGCATCACCAGCCCCTCAGGCAGTGCATTCCAGATCCCAAACACCCTGTGGGTGAAGAATTCCCTCCTTAAATCCCCTCTAAACCTTGTCAGCTTGCCCTTGTTCTCTGGATCTCTCTTAATAAACCCCAGGATCCCAAAGGTTAGTTAATCACTTTCACCACCTGTGAAACTCTGCTATTTAGGGACATAAACTCCAAGACCTCTCTACCTTGTACCCCTTTGGGAAACATTTCCTTTGGTTTGTTGTCTCTTGTTTTCCATTGTGCAAGTTTCGGCATCAAATTTCATCCGTCATGTGTAATACAGGCACAGTAGTGTAGCAGTTAGTATAACACTATTACAGCGCCAGCGACCCATGTTCAATTCCAGCCGCTGTCTGTAAGGAGTTTGTATGTTCTCCCCGTGTCTGCGTGGGTTTCCTCCGGGTGCTCCGGTTTCCTCCCACATTCCAAAAACGTACGGGTTAGGAAGTTGTGGGGGTGCTATGTTGGTGCCAGAAGCGTGGCGACACTTGCGGGCTGCCCCCAGAACACTCTACGCAAAAGATGCATTTCACTGTCTGTTTCCATGTACTTGTGACTAATAAAGATATCTTTTTTTATCCTTGATCCTCGCGAAAGCTCACTCTGCTTCCTTGTTTTGTATCATCTGCTAATTCGGAAATTGCACTCTCTCATCCCAACTCCAATTCATTAAGAAAAGTGACCTCTGGGTACCAGTGGGTACCCTGTTCTGCTTCAGTGCGAGAAGCAACTGTTCATTACTGCTATGTTTTCTGTCACTTTGCCATTTTTATGCAAGTTGATATCGCCCTTTTTATTCATAGGCTTTAATCTCAATGATGTCTATTATGTGGCTAACACTCTCTTTTATTCTCTTTACAGCGATTTTGATTGTTCCTGCTTTTATACATCTTCCTACTCCGCATGCTTCTCACAACTATCCTTCCATCTTCACACATCAATATTTGCAATACAGAAACAGACCAGTTGGTTCACACGCGCCCAAGCACACCCTTTATATCTAAATGTGATCAATATACCCCTCCATTCTTTTCTCTCTTATGTTTATCAAGCTTCTCCTTAAATATATTGACACACATTGGCACAGTTGGCACACATTCTAACCACTCTCCTGAAGTTTCCCGTTGAATTTACTACTTACTGCTTTATAAATATGGATCCTAATTCTCT
The DNA here is from genome assembly GCF_009764475.1 of Pristis pectinata. Taxonomy (NCBI): domain Eukaryota; kingdom Metazoa; phylum Chordata; class Chondrichthyes; order Rhinopristiformes; family Pristidae; genus Pristis; species Pristis pectinata. Next base: position 110,427,292 of record NC_067409.1, read on the forward strand.
CTTTCCCCATAGGTGAAGAATGCTCCTCTGTCTACCCGATCAAATCCTTTGTCAGGTCATCATGTCTTCTCTTTTCTTGAAAGAAGCTCCATATCTGCTTAGTCTTTTCTGAAAGGTATACCCACTCACTTCTGGTTTTAAACACAGCATGTAATGATATGAAGACCAGACCTGTCTACAGTACTCCAACTATGATAAAACCATAATTCTCTGACTGATTAAGCATGCTTCTCTGCTTTTCAGTTCTATTTCACTGCAAGTCAGCCCGGGGTGCCCTTTCAACCCTCACTGTTGCCTTTATTATTTACTTCACAGGTCTGCACCCAGGTTACGGCAGGGTTCCGTTCTTGTGAACTGTTCATAACCCGAAGAGTTCGCAAGTCAGAAGTGTGGCTGCAAACTAAGTTCCCACACGGCAGAAGACACCTGCAGCCCCAAAGCAGCCGGCAAATCCATCTCGCCGATCTCTCCAACACTTATTTGTATATATGCCCTGTACATAAGTCAGGCGTTCGCAAGCTGTGGAGGACCTGTATTTGTATCTTCCCATCTGCATCTCCCTGTTGCCAGTCACTTCAACTCCCCCTCCCACACTATCACTGATATGTCAGTCCTCGGCCTCCTCCACTGCCAGGAGAATTCCAAGCGCAAACTGGAGGAACAGCACCTCATTTTCTGTCTTGGAACCTTACAGTCTAACAGCATGAACATTGAATTCTCCCACTTTTAGTAATTCCTCCCCCCTTCCCCCCCAACACCCCCCAACCATGCCTCTACTTCTCTTCGCTTTCCTAGCTTCTCTCTTTTTTTTCTACCCCCAGTTTTTTGTCTCTCCTTACCTTTGACCCATCTCCCAGTGGATCTGCTCTCCCCTCCTCCCCCGCACCTGCCTATCACTATCTCTTACCTGCATCTACCTATCACCACCCCGTGCCCACCCCGCCTCCCCTCTTTTGTCCACCTATCACTGCTCTGCTTTCCCCTCCTATATATTGGGCTTCGCCTTTTCCTATCTTCAGTCCTGAAGAAGGGTCCTGACCCGAAACGTTGACCGCCTGCTTTTCTCCATGGATGCTGCCCGGCCTGCTGAGTTCCTCCAGCGTCATCGTGTTTTTCATCTAGATTCCAGCATCTGCAGTCCTTTGTTTTTCTTTGTATCTCTGGATCCCATTTCTCCATTAACCCATTTTATCACGTTCTCCAAGGAGCACATGGCCTCCTTACTCTTCCCACAAGGAAGGTACCAGCTCCTGCTTATTTATTTCTGAATTTGTGTCTCAATAGGGAGCAGTTACAACTCAGTCAGAAAACATGGCTTGAAGCCCAATCTAGAGATTTGAACATATAACAGTCCAAAAGTAATTCTGAAGGAATGTTGCATTCTTGCAGGCGCTCCTCTCTTGCTGAGGTTGTAAATTGAGACCTCACCAACCCATTCAGGTACTTACACAGAATATAGAACATTACAGCACAGTACAGGCCATTCAGCCCACGATGTGGTGCCGACATTTTATCCTGCTCTAATATCTATCTAACCCTTCCCTCCCACAGAGCCCTCCATTTCTCTGTCTGACAGAAGAGATAGAGGGAATGCTTCTGCTGCATTGTGGTAGATGCCGCATATTAGCCGAGGTTACAAATTGAAACCTCGTTATGTAGATGGATACCGAAGATCACACACATTATTTGGAGTAGTCAGGGTGTTCTCCCAGTATTCTGACCAGCATCTATTCTTCAAAAGGCAGATGTGGAGCACTGGCATCACTGGTTATCATGTATACTGACAGTAAATTAGCTGTGAAGCATTATGGACACATACAGTACCAAATGATTCCACATTCTCTCTTTCATTTAATTTCAGCAGAAAGCTATGCTTATGGTGCTTCATTGTTCTGAACTAATCTTAGATTTGTGTTCCCTTCAAACACAACTCCGTATAGAATCGGTAATTTACCTCATTCTGAGGAATGCTTCAAATTAAGCATGAAAGTTAGCGAACAAAGGCAAGGATTTTCTTTACCTGCAATAGATTCCTCACTGGTTAAGTACAAATGTTTACTAGCTGTTGGTTCTATCTCCTCCCAATCAGTCTTTTAAATCCAATCCATATTTCTGTTGCTTCGGTATTTGCTGATTCCCGTGAGTGGAATTGTGATTGCAACTACTTCTGGAATTCATACTCCTCTGATATGGAGCTTCATTTTTTTCTGGGAATCCTGGATGATATAACATTACTTACCTGGAACATTATCAGTTTATTGGTGCAACCAAAAAACTGGAAATGCAAAACAAAAACAGAAGATGCTGGAAACACTCAGTGGGTCAGGCAGCATTCATGGAGAGAGAAACAAAGCTGAGATTTCAGGTTAAGGATCCTTCATTAGAACTGGAAAAATGAGGGGGTGGGGTGGTGTGAGAATAAAGGGAATGTCTGTAAAGGATTGAAAACTGAAATTGTTAAGGTAAGAGTTATTAAAAAAACAGTCGTTGGAGACAGAAGTTTAAAAAAATTGAAACAGAATAAACTCCCACATCTGTGGAGAGAGATAAATGGGGAAATTGTTTAGTCTAATATTAAGTCCCATGCCCCAACAGAAAATGTTCCTCTAGCTTACAGTGGGCTCACTGGAGCAATATTGGAGATTTCCAACCTAGTTTGACTCATGAATGTATATGTTGGGAAAAGCTGTCTATAATAACAGAATTCATATTATAAAATGGAAACGGAGGCTCGGGGGACAATGAAAAAATATTTACAAATATTATATCAGAATCACAAGATTATATGGTAACTACGTTTGCCTCTCCATGGATGCTGGATTTTATCTTGTTTCAGACTTGCACCATCCACAGCACTTTTTGCACTTAATGTGAAGCGAGATGTGCAAATGAATAAAAAGGAATGAATAAGTAAATAGGCTTAGCCAACTCAGATAACGAAAAGTGGGAGGAAGGTCAAGGAGAGCACAGATTGGTTAGGCTGAAGGGTCTGTTTCTGTTCTGTATATTCTATATATCATGAGGGTTTCATAGTACAAAGAAAGTGGACTGGTTGCTTGACTCATGCCTTTGTGAGGGAGACGAATGCAATGGGCAAGACTGACCTTTCCACTCCAAGTCCTGAGTTTCAGCAGTGCTTAGACTAATGGAAGGGATGTGTTCTTTCTGCTCAGAATAAAGGCGTCCGTCACAAGGTCACTTCTTAGTTGGTACAGGTATAAAGCGAACAGTGGGATTAAAATGGCATTGAAACTATCCACTCTTATTGCAGTTCTTTAGGAACTTTTCCTCTGAAGCCGATGCTGGCTATGGACATACAACATCAATCCTTACATATTTATACAATAATATCTAAAATGGGCACAATCTGAGTGACGCAAAACAGATATTGGAAACATCACCAAGCAACATTTCATGCCCCATCGCTCCAAAATAAAAATCATCAATCACAGTATAAATGAAAGAAATATCATACAGCTATTGAATGACATTCATCCAGTAACTAGTGCATTTCTTGCTTAATAATTATGGGAAGAAAACGTACTACCCTCAAGTCACTTACCACTGTAATAACTGACAGTTCAGGATACTGACCAGAGTAGTGTTAAATGCTGCAAGGATTGCAAATCTTTCCATCTAAAATGAATTCAACTCCAGAGAAATAAGAAAACTAGACCCAGAAATTACCATTATTTTGATATTAACCAGCATTTTGGATCACCTTAATGCTGCTTTCAAAAGTTGCATAAGGAATGTGATTGTTAATGTCAAGGTTTACAGAACAGTCTGTTTCCCTGCATAACAATGCACTGAAAGTACTACATATCATTATAATATGTTGCTAGTTCTTGCAGTTCATAATATGAAGCACAACAAGTGTGATCTTTGCTGCCAGCTCTTAAGAAGGGGCACATCTCAGAAGAAGCAACGTTCTTCCAGGTAGAGGAGTGAATTGAATGAATGCTGTAACAATGAAACCCCTTACCCCAGAGGACATTGAACAGGCTGGAGAAGAAGTTTCTGAGTTCCTCCAACAGTATGTTTTTTGCTTCAGATTCCAGCATCTGCAGTCTCGTCTCCACTCTGGAGAAGAAGTGTCTGAGGAAGATTCTTTTTTTACAAGAGGGCTACAAATATCCTCCAGGGCTACAGCCAAGCACTTCTCCTTGAATATGATGTTCAAGTGACCTCCCTAACGTAACAATGAAGAGCAAACCATGAGATGTCACATGGGTCAGAAACATTAGCCTGGAATGATCCTGAGGCTAGGAAATTGTGTGTGAAGGTGCCTCTGATCTCCATGGGTAAAGCAGTCAGGATACATGCGAGATGTTGTATTTGAGGGTGTTGGAGATCATAGATCTCTGCAACCACAAAGATGGCCATTTGAGTGAAGGCCCTTTAAGATTGCAGTTTCAGAGAAAAGGGAATAGTAAAACTCGGTTATTTTGTGAGTTTTTGTTTCAGACCAATTGGGTTGCAAAATTCATTGCATTCTTGTTGACATCATTTGGGAAAGTTTTATGCCGGAAAATGAAAATCTTTCCAATAAATGAGATGGACTTCCCAATGGTGTAAAGACATTGACGAATGCATGCAAAATTGACCTTTTCCAGGTCAATTTATTTTTCAAAGACAGAGTTACCTTTTCTTTCCAGTTGTGTAAATGGATTTCTAAATCCTGATTTGGCAGCAGTTCAAAATGACATTCACTAACCTAGGCCTCTTTATCCGACTTCAGCACACTAGCTTCTGCTGATTTTGTCAGAATGTGATACAAGATTTCTCCAAGGTAGAAAATATTCAGCCTTTTGGTCAACCAAACTTATAAAAGAATATGACATGCATGGTATAATGAGAAAAGCAAATCTTTCTTTTATTCTGCATTTCAGTCACCTGATAGTATTTTAGAATCACAACATGCATTACACTATGTGGCAGAGCTGATGCGTTCGTCTTAAAACAACTTGCTGCTGCTGTAGATTTTAAAGCAACAAAAATGTTTTTGTGATCTCAAGCACATGCACACCCCCTTAAAACAAGCCACAGTGGAAAATAAAGTAACTGTTGTTTATTTCAAAAAACCTACAGTTACCATTTTCTTTTTTCAAGATTTTCTCACAGAAGGACGTTCATCTTTTATCAGACGAAAGGGCAACTACTCTGCAGACTAAAGTGGTCTTGCCATCACTAACACAGGCACACCTGCAACAGCAGGCGCCTAATTAAAAGGTGGGAGAGTGGAAGAATGTTCCATTTGCAGTGATTAATCCTCATTAATGGCTCCTAAAATAATTTCTTTGTTTCACTGCTATGATAATTGTGTTTTTAAAGATTTTTTCAAATGCAATAAATCAATGTTTCATTTACAATATCAAATTTCAAATAAATATTATTTCTAAACTCAAGAGACTACACATCTCCTTCCAGTTTTTGCATTTATATCAAGAGCACACAATTCCACTCACAACAGGAAACAAGAAGTACATTTACTAACAAGAACCACTGGACATCTAATTAGAATACATATTTCATGTTATGTTGTTATTCTTGGCATTGTTTCTCAACCCTTTCACGAAACATGGGTCCTTGATAACACTAAAATAAGAAAATCTACAATTAACTACTGATTGATTGACTTCAATTGTTCTTATGGGAGTGCTGCAATTAACATTGTCATTCTTGGGTTTAAAATAAAAACACTGCTCTCCTTCCTGAATGCTATAACTTCATCCTGAATATAATTGAGTTCAAGCATGAAGTGAGAGCAGGATGGTGATCAGTAATGTTAGTCTTTGAAGACCACCACGTCTTAACATTGAACATCACATGTGGTCTAATTGCAATTTGATAATTTATCAGAAGGCAATCAATGTCAGCAAGACCAAGGAATTCATTGTGGACTTCAGGAAGGGGAAGTCAGGAGAACACACACCAGTCCTCATTGAGAAGTCAGCAGTGGAAAGGGTGAGCAGCTTCAAGTTCCTGGGTGTCAACACCTCAGAGGATCGATCCTGGGCCCGACACATTGATGCAATCACAAAGAAGGCATGCCAGCGGCTCTACTTTGTGAGGAGTTTGAGGAGATTTGATACATCACCAAAGACTTGCAAATTTCTATAGATGTACGGTGGACAGCATTCTGACTGGTTGCATCACAGCCTGGTATGGAAGCTCCAATGCACAGGATTGAAAGAGGCTACAGAGGGTTGTGGACTCAGCCAGCTCCGTCACAGGCACAACCCTCCCCATCACTGAGGACATCTTCAAGAGGTGGTGCCTCAAGAAGGCGGCATCATAAGGACCCTCACCATCCGGGACATGCCCTCTTCTCGTTACTACCATCGGGGAGGAGGTACAGGAGCCTGAAGACCCACACTCAACGATTCAGGAACAGCTTCTTCCCCTCCGCCATCAGATTTCTGAACGGTCCATGAACACTAGCTCGTTATTCCTTTATTTTGCACTATTTATTTATTTTGTAATTTATAGTAATTTTCTGTCTTTGCACTGTACGGCTGCTGCAAAACAACAAATTTCACGTCATATAAGTCAGTGATAATAATCCTGATTCTGACACGTCCCAAAATGTCCTCACTGCAAGCTTCACACCCACTCACACTAGAGATTGTCAATAATGAGAAGCACTATGAGAAGAATAATCGGGATCTGAGGGATAAGCTTTTTTTTATACACAAAGAGTGGTTGAAATCTGGAATACTCTGCCAGAGGAGGTGGTGAAATCAGATACAGTCATTAAGTTTAAGAGGCAGATGCTTAAATAGGCAAGGCATAGAAGGATACTGTCCTAACATGGTCAGATGGGATTAGTGTAAATGGGCAAAAAGGTCAGCAAGGATGTGATGGGCCGAAGGGCCTGTTTCTGTTCTGTACACCTCTGTGACTCAGGATGCCAAGCTGTTTTTCTCTACATAAACCAAGGAATTTTATGCTTCGGCTGACATCAGCTAACTCAGCAGAATCTGTACGTCCATGCTAGTTATCAAATCAACATGGATATTTGGGGAAAAATATGAAACATTTGCCTTGTAATTCTTCCGCAATGGGAAAGCTGTGTCGCTTCAGGCTAATGCCAGCTTTGTCTGAGGTTCCTGGCAGCAAAATTTTACAGCACATAGAAATCAAGGCACGATAGAGCCAGCCATAGTTTCAACAGCACTGCTTTCAGAAGTATCGTCTTCAAAAAAATTCACTCAAGCAATGCATTAAGGTATTGCATTACACAAAAGAATTTCTAGCCCATACCATTTTACATAAAAGATTAGTCAGAACAGAAAGGGGAGAAATAAAAGCAAGTTGCCTGTGATCTGTCAGGAAAAATTATTTAAGTGAGAGTAGTCATTAAGTAGATGTGTTTCTCTTTGAAGACTAGTAGGTTTGTGTTAAAATGGGATTTTAAAGACATGGACATACCATTTGAAACAGGAAGCTTTAGTACAGCTTATAATGTTTTCTTGGCAGTGAAGTGTGACACTCAGGGTCTCAGCTTCAGTGCCTCTTTCACGGGCGCCAACTGTAACAACAGAATTTAATTGACCAAAGATAAGGACTTTAGGAGTAGTGCAAGAAAGTTGCAGTCACTATAATCTAACCATCAAAGATTATTAATCGCACATTTTACAGTTGTCAAATCACCTCTATGCAGTATATGCAGAACTTTTAATTCATTAGCAAAGGCTGTTTTTGAATACTTATGGCATGATACCCCTGCTTTATACAATACTTTACTCAAGGATAATCTCCCGAAGGACTATTGATCCCTTTGTTTACATCAGAGGGTTATTTGACTCAGGGCAGTAGTGAAAATATTTGCGACAAGAAACCTGTCCTAATTAAAGACAGTCTGGTCCTGTAAGGATCACTAATTGAATCACTGATCCGTTCATCATGGTCCTTAAACAATTGGAGGTGGAAATTGACTTGTACATGTATTGTGCCCATTGCTCAGATATAAAGCAGTAATTAAGACTGTCATCTGCTCAGTGGCAGTCCCACTGCTAAACATGGGTAGTCTATTCTTAATTTTCTAAGAAATCTAAACCAGGTATTAAGGTGCCTCTGTCTCTGCACCTCTCTGCTCCTCCCACCCCCTTCCTCCCCGGGACTTCCCTCTCCCCTTCTGTTGCCTCTGCTCTGTTTCTTCCCCCCATCTACCTCTAATTCTGCATCCCACCTTGCACCTCCTCCAGCCCACTCCCAGCCCCCCCATCCCCTCCCCTGACCTCTCCTCCCGCCCCTCCCCTCTTGCTCCCTCCCCGACATCCACCTCCTATCCTCCATCCCACTCTCCACTCCTGTACCGCTCCCAACCCCTCTCACCAGCCCAGCCCCTCAAACACCCCCTCCCCACAACCATTCCTTCTCTAGCCCCGACTCTAACCCCTGCCGGGTCTTTACCATCCCCCCTGACCTCCCCCTCTGAGGCTGAGCGGTCTGTTCTCAGCAAAGCCCTCACCTTCGTACCTCTACGCCCCCACCTCAACGAACTCTGAGCCCGGCGCGATGCCGAGCTCTTTTTCCGCCGGCTCCCTCTCTGTGCCTTCTTCGTTGGTAAGAAGTCTTCTCCCCCTTCCAATGACCCGTTCTCCCTCCTCCAGCCCTGTTCTTCCATCTAGACTCCCCCACCGGGCCTGTTACCTTCCCTGGATCTATTCATAGCCAACTGTGGGTGCCACATCAGCTATCTTGAGTTTTCTGCTCCCCTCACCCACCCCAACCTCACCCCTGCTGAACGCTCTGCTCTCCAATCCCTCCGCACCAACCCTGACATTGTCACCAAACCAACCGACAAAGGTGGTGCCGTGGCAGTCTGGCGTACTGACCTCGACCATGCAGAGGCTAGACGCCAACTCTTGGACACTTCCTCCTACCTACCCCTGAATCATGACCCCACCGAGGACCACCAGGACATTATCTCCCGCACCATCACTGACCTCATCACCTCGGGAGATCTCTCCACCACAGTTACCGACATGAAAGTCCCGCAACCTAGGACCGGCCGTTTCTATCTCCTGCCCAAAATCCACAAGAGGGACTGTCCCAGCAGACCTATTGTCTCCGCATGCTCCTGCCCCACGGAGCTCGTACTCTTGTACCTGGACACTATCCTGTCCCCCCGGTCCAATCCCTTCCCACCTACATCCATGACACATCACATGCTCTCCAACTCTTCCATAGCTTTAAGTTCTCTGGCACGCACAACCTCATCTTCACCATGGACATCCATTCCCTATACACCTTCATTCACCATCATGACGGCCTCACCTCCCTCCGCCTCTTTCTCAACCAGAGACAGAACCAGTCCCCTTCCACTAACACTCTCCTCCGCCTGGCTGAACTTGTCCTCATCCTAAGCAACTTCACCTTCGATTCCTCTCACTTTCTACAGACCAAGGGAGTAGCCATGGGCACTCGCATAGGCCCCAGCTATGCCTGCCTCTTCGTTGGCTACATTGAACAGTCTCTGTTCCAAGCCTACTCCAGCCCATTCCTCAACTCTTTCTCTGCTATATTGACAACTGCATTGGTGCCACCTTTTGTACCTGTGCGGAACTTGACAGTTTCATAAATTTTGCCACCGAATTTCACCCTGCTCTCCAATTCACTTGGACTATCTCTGACACGTCTCTCTCCTTCCTTGATAGTTCCATCTCCATCTCAGGAGGTTCCTTACCCACCAACATCTTCTACAAACCCACTGATGCCCACAGCTACCTCGATTACAGCTCCTCCCACCCTGTCTCTTGCAAGGACGCGATCCCTTTTTCTCAATTTGTCCGCCTCCGCCGCATCTGCTCCCATGATAAGGCTTTCCGCTCCAGGGCATCCGAGATGTCTAAGTTCTTTTCTAACTGTGGCTTCCCCCCAAATGTGGTTAAGAGAGCTCACACCCGTATCTCTGCCATTTCCCGCACCTCTGCTCTCACCTCCACCCCTCCCAGACCCAACAGGGATAGGGTCCCCCTTGTCCTCACATTTCATCCCACCAGCCTACATATCCAACACGTCATTCTCCACAACTTCCGCCATCTCCAACGGGACCCCACCACCAAGCATATCTTCCCCTCCCCACCCCTTTCTGCTTTTCGCAGGGACCGCTCTCTCTGCAACTCCCTAGTTCACTCCTCCCCACAGCCCCCCCCCACCCATCCCATTTCCACCCCAGGAATTTTCCACTGTCCTGGCCATGGGTGCAACACCTGCCCCTACATCACCTCCATCCAGGGACCCAAACAGTCCTTTCAGGTGAGACAGAGATTCACCTGCAGCTCCCTTAATATCATCTACTGCATTCGGTGCTCCAAGTGTGGCCTCCTCTACATTGGTGAGACCAAATGCAGACTAGGTGACCGTTTCGCCGAACACCTGAGCTCCATCCTTTGCATCTCCCCATTGCCAGTCACTTCATCTCCCCCTCCCACTCCATCACAGATATGTCAGTCCTCGGCCTCCTCCACTGCCAGGAGAATTCCAAGCGCAAACTGGAGGAACAGCGTCTCATTTTCCGTCTTGGAACCTTGCAGCCTAATGGCATGAACACTGAATTCTCCCACTTTAAGTAAACCCTCTGCCCTCCACACCCACCACGCCTCTACTTTTCTTCCCTTTCCTAGCCTCTCTCTTCTTTTTTCTTTCCGTACCTTTGACTCATCCCCCGGTGGATCTGCTCTCCCCTCCTCCCCTGCACCTGCCTATCACTGTCTCTTACCTGCATCTACCTATCACCACCTTGTGCCCACCCTGCCTCCCCTCTTTTGTCCACCTATCACTGCTCTGCTTTTCCCCCCTATATATTGGGCCCCTTTTCCTATCTTCAGTCCTGAAGAAGGGTCCTGACCTGAAACGTTGACCGCCTGCTTTTCTCCACGGATGCTGCCTGGCCTGCTGAGTTCCTCCAGCATCATCGTGTTTTTCATTTATTAAGATACCTAATTAGTAAATCAGCAGGTCAGGTGATGGCTTTATTGTGAAATTAGTTGCCAATGAATTGTCGCAAAAAATCTTTGTTGAAAACTGATCTTTAATGGCTAGGAAGAACAGGAGCGGGGGGTTCCTCTGACTCAATGTCAGAGGATTATTAGCCTCTGTTTAGGCCAAAGGTAATGGCTTGCATTTTATGGTCAGTGACGAAGTGACAGCACTCACAGCTGATGTCAAAGGAGGCTGTCCTCAACCATCTCGCTATCTTTGTGGGATTGATACCCATTTTTTGACACTGCATCAGCTTGGTTGGACCCTTGGTGTTCAGCAACTGTGATGTCATCCAACTGGCTGAGCAGCCAATTATATTAAAGAATTCACACAGTAAGTACATTGCAAAATGCACAATTTTAGCTAATATTTCAAATATTTTATACAACAAGATAATTATTGGAACATACAGTTAAATTAATGTGGAAGTTCAAATATTTTAGATACTTTTGGAAGTTTTTCTACTATTTTAAATATTTATCTAAAGATTATACAATCAATACCAAGGGTCCAACCAAACTGATGCAGTTTGATGCATAATTTGCTAAGTAGTAATTGCAGCTGAAAATGTGATGAAAGACTCACTCAGATCTCACGAAACAATGTGTGACATTCAAGATATTTTGCAATGAGACTCATTTGTAAGTTGCTGAAATTTTGGTCAGAACACATTCAGTTGATTACACTGGAGAAAGCTGCAAAACGAAACTGATGGTGCAGGAGACTAGAATCGCTGTTAACAATGCCACGATTTCATCATTAAGCTACACATGCACAAAAATCCTGACATTGCTGTTAATTCAAAAGTGCAGTGTGTACCGATGGGTTCATTGTCAGTACAGCTGCAAAAACAACTGCATAATGTCTTCAATTGATTGTCAATTATCTTGGTTTGGCTGGGCGCTGGTCACCCTGTTGAAACAGACCCAGATTAACTTGTAGGCTTGAATTATTTATATGTTGATTTTGTTGATTAATAAAAACTGTTTGATAAAGAAAATATTGCATGCAATTAGATCTGTGTTACTGTTGGGTGGTCTGCCAAAGCTGAACTGAGCAGGCACAGCAGTGTAGTGGTTAGTGTAACGCTATTACAGCGCCAGCGACCCGGATTCAATTCCGGCCACTGTCTGTAAGGAGTTTGTACATTTTCGCCGTGTCTGTGTGGGTTTCTTCTGGGTGCTCCGGTTTCCTCCCACATTCCAAAGATGTACGGGTTAGGAAGTTGTGGGCACGCTATTTTGGTGCCGGAAGCGTGGTGATACTTGCAGGCTGCCCCCAGAACACTCCATGCAAAAGATGCATTTCACTGTGTGTTTCAATGTACATGTGACTAATAAAGATATCTTAATACACGAGATTCCAAAACAGGGTGTGAGGTAAGGCTTCACGGTATAAGGCACTTAAAGGGTACATTATGAGCCTCCACACATCTCAAAATGCATCACCATTAGTTGTTTAATTAAGTGTTTTTATTCCTGTGCAGGTGGTCAGTTTGTTAGACACTTGCTGCATCAAACCTTAAAAAAAATCAGTCACCTATTGAAAGTAAAAATGAAAGTATTTAACCAACAAAAATTACAAAATGAATTATAATTCCAAAACAAAATCTATCCATAGTTGCAAAGTATCACTAAGAAATCCATTGGACAGTGTTGTCACAGGAGCTTCCTTCCTGTCAGATTACATTGGTATGTGGCCAATCCAAATGTTCAGGCAATGGGAAAATGCAGGTTACTAACTCCCTGGCACACTGGGAGTTCACAGTAATGAAAAATCTATAAACCATCCAATGAAACTCATTTTTAAAGAACTTATCTTTCTGACGGGAAACTTTTCAACTTAATCTTATTTGACAGTTAAGGTACTAAGGAAAATGCAATATCATCAATCTTATTGAAATACTTAAATTTATACAGTTCTTTTCAAGTCCTCAAGTGCCCCAAAATGCCTTACAAACAATGAAGTACATTTGAAGTGTCGCGTTTGTTGTAAAGTATAAGCATTTGTGCTATGAGCACAAGATGAACACCAGAAACAAATATAACTCAAGAATTAGGGAGTTATCAAGTTCAATAGTCTGGGAAGTAAGTTACAATAACAACTACATCTATAGTGACTCAGCTGCATAGTAGTATAATCTGCAACATTGCACAATGGTATCAGCAGACTGAGTATGAACTTTATCATTGTCCTTCGTAAAGCTGTACGTCAGATTGCACTGGATTAGGTTTGAGTGGTATCGTTTTAGAGGGATGATTGGTATTGGTTTATTATTGTCACTTGGACCGAGGTACAGTGAAAAACTTGTCTTGCATACCGACCGTACAGGTCAATTCATTACACAGTGCAGTTACATTGAGTTAGTACAGAGTGCATTGAGGTAGTACAGGTAAAATCAATAACAGCACAGAGTAAAATGTCACAGCTACAGAGTAAGTGCAGTGCAATAAGGTGCAAGGTCACAACAAGGTAGATCGTGACGTCAGAGTCCATCTCATTGTATAAGGGAACCGTTCAATAGTCTTATCACAGTGGGGTAGAAGCTGTCCTTAAGTCTGGTGGTACGTGCCCTCGGGCTTCTGTATCTTCTACCCCATGGAAGAGGAGAGAAGAGAGAATGACCCGGGTGGGTGGGGTCTTTGATTATGCTGGCTGCTTCACCAAGGCAGCGAGAGGTAAAGACTGGTTTCTGTGACGTGCTGGGTTGTGTCCACAACTCTCTGCAGTTTCTTGCAGTCCTGGGCAGAGCAGTTGCCATACCAAGCTGTGATACATCCAGATAGGATGCTTTCTGTGATGCATTGATAAAAGTTGGTGAGTTTCAAAGGGGACATACTGAATTTCTTTAGCCTCCTGACGTAGTGAATGGTGCTTTATAAATGAAATTCACTCTTTCTAATCTATGAGTTTACAGATCTGAAATAGTAATATGTTTCACTCTCCAAAGATGCTGCCTGTCCAGCTGAGATTTCTAGAACATTCTGCTCTGAATAGCAAAGCACTTCATATAACTTTCATTAAAGAAGCGATTATGGACTTGAAGATTTATAGGCAGAATAAGATTCAAAGTAAAATAATAAGATTTTCTTATCTCCTTTCTTTATCATCGTTCCTAAAATTTACGAATATTTTGTAAATAATGAATTACATTAAATGGGTCAAAGCTGTAGACTTAATAGTTCTGAAAGAAATGTTTATTCAAGCAGATAAAAGAAATACAAGACTATAAATTTTATTATGTGGCACAAAGTTTTGACGTATTATATTGCTGAATTTTAGCCCAAAACAGATTGCAAGATGGTGTGCCAGTAGTACATCTCCAGAAACTTACTTCAGGTTATCCATGCACTTCAAGCAATTACTGTATCTTCTTTGCCACATGGTTCACAGAAGAAGGAATATAACCTAATGCGACCCAGCATCCACGCTAGAAATTGGCTTGGAAAACTGGAAGTTACCCTATCAGTCACGAAAGGTACATCCATCATTTGCATTCATACATCTGTGGACCGTATACCACTATACCAATAACGGTGCCTGAGGCCTATTTCTCTGTGACTTGAATGGAACTTCCCTGAGCAGGGTCCAACTAGCGCCAAGAATCCGATTCAGTTACGTCCTCTTTAAGTAATTTACTTTCCTGACTCTCTTGACTCCACATCTGGCCCATCCCCTTGAAGCACTCCATACTGTCCCAACACCTTCCAGTTCCCACTAATCTGCTAGCCAACACAAAACCTGACTCCATTGCAACCACCATCACTGATGACAACCGCAACCAACAGCCATCCCTTACCTTCGACTCCCACCCTTAACTGATGATAGAACACCAGCACAATTACCACTGTTCTTGATTGATGATAACACCCCAACTTAACTATCCCCACTGCTTGCAACTGATGAACCAATAATTGTACTTCCTTCTGAACTACCCCATAATTTCCCAATCCCCTCCCCTACAAAGCAGACTATTTGTTGGACATCTTATCCGTCACATAAAGTACCTAACAGTGCATCACAACTGCAGTGTATTCCATGTAAATGATGTACTGCAGAAGCTTGCCAAGATTTCTTCAATAACAACTTACAAACTCAGCATCTCAATCCTATAGAAGGCCTTGTAATATCTCAATTGTAAAAAGAAGCAAATACTACGGATATCAAAAACTAATCAAATAATTGATCACTCTCCCTACCCTCAACTCAAGGTGCAGATTTCAATCCCACTTCCCCAACCAAAGTCACTCCCCAATTACTCGGCTTCCCACCCACCTGCAATACAGAGCTGACTCCCCTCCGCATCCCCAAGCCCCAAAGAGCAAATGTCACAATTTCTCTTCTTCCATACCTCTGACCTCAGCATTAGATGGCCCTCTTCTACACCATGGCTGCATCACATAATACCTTCCCATCTATTACACGACAGGCTCAATCACTCTTTTGGCCACCAGCCACCCAACTTCCCAAGCCAGGCACCACATTCTGGTTTCCAAAAATATGCAAAGCCTGCTCAATTGAACCCGAGGCTTGAGGCCTTAGCAGCAGCTGAAGATGCACCCTTCGTCCCAACTCTTTTGACTGCACTGGATTTTAACGACCAATTCTCCAAGGATTTTATTATCAAATTTACATGAGTCTTGATTCAAAAAGTTGCAAAACAGGTCCCATCAAATAAGAATGCATTCACAAGCTTTGCTGTGTATTATTTAAAGCATGAAGTTTTCTCATCGTTGGAGATGGGATTCAGGTTTTTTAAAAAATTTTATTTACAGCGTGGTAACAGGCCCTTCCCGCCCAACGAGTCCGCACCGCCCATCTTAAACCCAAACTAACCTACCCGCACATCTTTTGCAATGTGGGAGGAAACCGGAGCACCCGGAGGAAACCCACGCAGACACGGGGAGAACGTACAAACTCCTTACAGACAGCGGCCGGAATCGAACCCCGATCGCTGGCGCTGTAATAGCGTCGCACTAACTGCTACGCTATAAAGAGATAGCGTTCTCTTTGGCTGTATAGTCAATAAGCAACAATAAAACACAGGATATATTTGTTCCATAGCAATGCTAATCTTACTATCTGACTCTTACTATTTGCCCAGGACCTAATGTAAAGAGAGAAGCTGATATTCTGCATGTCATTCAGGGATAGTAACTGGCAACAGGCTTATTTACTTCAGCAAGGAATTTAGTCTCTGGTATTATAGTTAAGACACACATGCTCACAGTTATTTACTGCTTTCCTGGGGCGAGAAATCAAATTTTGAAAATTCAAAGAATATCAAGTATCTTACTAATAATGACCTCATGCTGCTGGAGTCTGGGCAATAAGAGCAGTAGTTGCATGTGATAGAGTCCATCTATGTTTACACTTGGAATGGGGTGGCGGGGATGCACAATGAATATCAAACACCACAGGGCAATTTTGAGCATCTTCTCAGAAGGCATTGACAGAGGACGAGTGCCAATCATCATCTCAACTTTGGAATGTGATGGTGTGATGGATTGAGGCAGCTGCAAAACTATTAAAAAAAACAATGTTTTTGCTTTTCTGTTAAATGCACCATTGTACCATACATTGTTGCATGCAGGAAACAGCAGCACAGTGGTTAAGTTACCTGCCGAAGGACTAGACCAAAAATGCATTGACGTGAATTCAAATCCACCATAGCAACAAAGGAATATAATTCCGTTAATTAAATTAATCCTGAATTTAAACAAAAGCAAGTATCAGTCATCAGAGTATGAAACTATTCAATTGTAAAAAAGCATCTGCTTTACAATTGTCACTTAGAGAAGAAAATCCACCACCACAATGTGGGTCACTGAACGTCCTCTGAAACAGCCTGACAAACCACACATGGATAAGGGGAAGGAGGAATAGGTGACAAATGCTGACCTTGCTGGCAATGACCATAGGCAGCTTGTAATAATAGGAGAGAGCATGAGGCATTTAGAATTCTTTTATTTTAAACTGATCGCCAATTTTTTATAGAACTGCCAACAGTTCTCGCAAATCTGCATCCTGCTGAATTTGTTTCAAAATAGGTACAGAACAGCTGCTGAGAGACAAACTAACTGGACAACTTCTTCCTATAGCTTGGAGAGGCACAAGCAATTGAATGGCCCTCTTCTGTGCTGGTAGATCCCATGAATGCAACAAGATTTGGAAGCACAGAGGATCGCAAGGTGGAAAGCAATAGACCCCAAATTAATGAAGGCAGGATGGTGGAATAACCTGATGTGATGTAGATAAAATTTAATGCTGAAAAAATGCAAAAGTGCTGCATTTCTTTGAAAGAGACAAGGGTTCATTCTAGGCTAAGTACAGATGCAGAGTCATTGGTGTACATTTGAACATAGAACATTACAGCACAGTACAGGCCTTCAGCCCACAATGTTGTGCCGATGTTTTATCCCGCTCTAAGATCTATCTAACCCTTTGCTCCCACATTACCCCCATTTTTCTATCATTCATGTGTCTATCTAAGAGTCTCTTAAATGCCACTAATGTATCTGCCCCCACAACCTCTGCAGGAAGTGCATTCCACGCACCCACCTCCGATCACCTTAAACTTATGTCCCCTCGTGTTAGCCATTGTCACCCTGGGAAAAACTCTCTGACTGTCCACTCGATCTCTGCCTCTTATCATCTTGTACACCTCTATCAAGTCACCTCTCATGCTCCTTCTTATTGAAAGCAGCAGAATAAGTTGAGAACATGGTTTAAAAAAAGAGGATCTTGTAAATAGAGGAATAGAGTGCAAGAACACATCAGTCATAATGAATCTGCATAAAACACTGAAAACTACAATATTATGTCCAATTTTAGGCAGTGCATCTTTTTGAGGGCCTTAGAAAGGATACAAAAGAGATTTACCAGTATGATTCTAAGAACAAGGCATTTCAGTTGTGTGGATAGATTGGAGAAGCTGGATTTGTCCGCCTTAGGACAGGAGTGTGAAAGGGAATCTGATAAAAGGCTTTTAAAATTCTGAAGGATATAAACAGAGTAGATAAGAGGAAAACTTCAGATGGGTTAAAGGGTCAAGAACTAAGGATGTAGAATGAAGGTAATTCACTGAAGGACCAAAAGTGACGTGAGGAAAAGCTTTTTTTTACACAATGAGTGGGCAGTATTGGGCACAGATCCAATCACGGTGTTTTAAAGGGAAGAGAATAAGTACTGGAATTGACATAATTTGCAAATGTATAGGGAGAGGGCAGGGAGAAGGACTAACTGGATTGCTCTTGTATAGAGCTGCCATGTAGTCACTTGGCTGAATGGCCATGCTGTAACCTTTCTGTGATTGTGTGTGCCAATACATGTCTTGCAGATACGCTTTCTCCCTTTCGTAACAAGGACTGAAATGATCTTTAGCATTTGTAAGCACAATTATGCTAAGCAAATTGCAAGCCGTGATTTCAAAATAATTAACGGAGACCAACCATGAACGGAGCATGCAAATATGTCCTCATCCTGTTGGTTTGCAGAGTTTAAACTCATTACTCAAAACACTGTTTTTGAAAGAATTTATATGGTCAGTTTTGATCATGATCAATCTTAATCAACATTATTTTTGCTGAAAAATAACCTTTTAAAGCTGGCTTTTGGCCAATGAAAACATTATTCAGAAAATGTTCTCTCACACCCAAAATGAGTAATGACAACATGAAAGCAGAAGGAAGGAAGGAAAATGGAAGATTTTTAAATTAGCTGAATAAATAGCAAGGAAAGAAACCAATGGGCAAAAAGTGAAACTAAACTAAAACTCAAATTAAGAGGACTGAGGAAAAGTGGCAGAGAGTTGGGAAAGGGCAAGAGGTGATGGTGTACTAATGCAGTGTTTAAATCTATTATTACTTCATTGGTTTAGCATTCAAGATATAGTGATGAAGCCACTCAGTTTTGTGCGACAGTACTACTTCTACCGCAGCGGCACAATGTATGAACTGAAACAAATCAGTTAGCTTACGGAGCTCAAGAGTTTTGCAGAGTTTGCCAACAATCCAAAGGATTAAGGTTATACTTCAGCATGATACTGAGTTCAGTCAAAGTAACACACAGTTCAATATTTGGGAGGTCATCAGAATTTGATTATTTACCAGAGACTATAGTGCGGTGACAGTGAATAGTATTTCACTTGGAGTTTCAAACACATTCTCATCCGGGGAGTCAGATTACAACAACAGCCACAATACTTTCATTAAATAGATATGCCTATCACTAACTAACGTATTCTTGAGGACCTAATGCTTGAATGCCAAGTGGTGAGGGTCCTTAATGATGGATGCCGCCTTCTTGAGGGACCTCCTCTTGAAGATGTCCTCGATGGTGGGGAGGGTTGTGCCCGTGATGGAGCTGGCTGAGTCCACAATCCTCTGCAGCCTCTTGCAATCCTGCGCACAGCACAGTGGGAATCTGGTCCACCAAGTTAACTTCCCAAATGACAAGGACATCAGAAAGGTCTGACCATTTTAAATCACAGGACTCATTAAATTGCCAGCTGTCTTGTAAAAATTGTGTATAATTTATGCTTAATTTATGTTTTTCTTGTGAATGCTACTTATATGATGCTATGTGCCTGCGATGCTGCTACAAGTAAGTTTTTCATTGCACCTGTGCATATGACAATAAACTCAAATTTGACTTTGACAGCACAGGAAGTCCAAAAAATTAAGGATTTGCAAGTGTTAGGGTGAGGTATTGTAATTTTTATTGTAAGGAGGTGGTGGCTTTTGCAACTCCTGCTGTTCCTGAAAAGGAAAGTTTTCGACGTCACAACTGACCTGTGGATCTGCTTCGAGCCCTGGTTTAAATTGCTTCGAGGTTCAATGGGATAAGGTGGAGTGATCTCATTGAACCATGTAAGATCCTGAGAGGGCCTAACTGCGTAAACATCAAGATGTTTCCATGAGTGGGAGAATCTCAAACGATGGGGCATAGTTGCAAGCGTACAGAGGGTGGAGAATCTCTGGAATTCTCTGCCCAAGGAGTTGTGGATGTTTGGGGATATTCAGAGAGGAAGCAGATATTGAACGATCAGGATTTAAGGGCTATGGAAGAGGAGATGAGGCCTGGAGCAGATGAGCCATAATCATATTGAATAAAAAGGTAGGCTTAAGGGGCCCGGTGAATTATACTTCTTAATAGGTATCTTGCCTGTCTTGGTGAGGCACCTCATCCACCTCCAACAGTCAGACCAGGGTCGATGAAGCTAAAGAATATACCTACCGTATGTTTAATTGTTCAAGGTATAAGATCTACCGAGCTGTGAACATTTACACCAACCTCAAGAAAATGCCGTGGATTAATGAAGTTGTCATTCTTATAACTAACAGAGGAATAATTGAGTCAATGCCAATGATATGCAGTTTGTTACATTAAAAATTTCACAAGCACAAGATTCAGACTGTTACTCTAATATTGTATTAATGTGATTCTGTAATCACTGAATAAACCACCCTTGGAAAAGGAAAAAAAAGATTCAAACTGTCGATGAAAGGATCAAAAATTTTGTGACTGTGTGTTCAGGCTTAAAACTCATGTCTGCTTTACAGACTGAACTATAAACCCAGAGCAAAGGGTTCTGAGCTTCAATGACTTTAGGAGCTTTGAGACTACAATCATTATTGGCCCTGGTTAAATGATGAACAAAGGCAAATACTAACTGAACTTAATAGTTAATTCCATCAATGGCTTTTCCTTTTCTGTATTTTACTTCATGGCCTCAGTGATCACATATTGAAGCCGCTAAAGTAGTAAATGAATTTTATGTCAGTGTAATTGGCAGCAAATATTATTGAGAGTTTCTGTTTAGACTGAATGGTAAGATATCTAAGATGAGATAAGATACCTTTATTAGTCACATGTACATCGAAACACACAGTGAAATACATCTTTCTGCATAGTGTTCTGGGGGGCAACCCACAAGTGTTGGCACCAACATAGCATGCCCAGAACTTCCAAACTTGTATATCTTTGGAATGAGGGAGGAAACCGGAGCACACGGAGGAAACCTACGCAGACATGGGAGAACGTACAAACTCCTTACAGACAGTGGCCAGAATTGAACGCGGGTCACTGGCGCTGTAATAGCATTACGCTAACCACTACACTACCGTGCTATTATGCTAACCGCTACACTACGTGCAATAAAAAGTTATTTAATTTGTTCAACACGAAGAAGGGGGATGAGAAATATGTTTTGCAGCAATTTTAGTTAGGTATAGTAATTAGCATTGCGCTCAAAGCATGAAGCAGAAGTTAACTCAAAGCTCATCTAAACTGGGCTTTATTTGAATAATTATGACAAGCTGAGGAATCAGTCGGGTCTCCTGCATCAGTCCATTGGTTTGCTGGAACGTAATTTGGGCTGACTGCAACATCACCATTGACCTGAGAAGGGGTGAGAGATCAGCATGCAGTCACTTGCAATATTGCTTTGAAGATTACCCCACCTGGATCCACAACAAGGTTAAGTTTGAGATCTAGAAGCTGACCTTTCAGTTGGTCGCTTCCAGCAGTACCTTAAGAGACCATAAGTTCGGCTGCTGAAGAACCATAAAAGCTGAGATTCCCTGGAGCTGAGCTTGGCTCAATTCTGTTAAATTTCAAAAAGTTGTTGCACAACAGGTTTTGAGATGTTCTTTCAGGCCACCGCCAGGGTAATTTAAACTGAGTTAATGTATCATGGTGACACAGCAGTTAGTGCTGCTGTCATGCCACTCCAATGACCTGGGTTTGATCCTGACTTCAGGTGCTGGCTGCATGGAGTGTGCATGTCCATCCTGTGACTTTGTTGATTTCCTCTGGGCACTCCAGTTTCCTCCCACATCCAAAAGATATGCAGCAGGTCAGTAGGTTGTTGGTCAATCTAAATTGTCCCTCGTGTGTATGTGAGCGGGAGAATCAGTGGTAGCTGATGAGAATGTGAGGAGAATAAAAATGGAATTAATGTAGGATTAGTATAAATGGGTGATTGACACTATTAGAGAAGGTGGGGAGCCCAAAAACTGATAGCTGTGATCCTTGTACACTAGTCGCTGAAAGCAGATTAGAAGAAATTTCTTCAGAGAGGAGTGGTGAACACTCAAGTTCACAACAACAGAAGACAGTGGACATCAAGTAATTAAAGTATACTCAAGAAAGAGCGAGGTACATTTTTCAACACTAAAGAGATCAAGGAATATGAGGAGAAGGTGGGAACAGAGCATTGAAGTGGACAACCAACCACGATTGTCTTTAATCATGGAGCATAAGCAAATGCTTAATAGCCCAGTCCTGTTTCTGCTTTCTATGTTTCCATGTTCCTACATCTCCAAATGATTGTTATTTCTGGCTATCACCCATTTGCAGATTGTGCTAAATTACTAAATGTGCTCAGGATTTCAACAATATTTTGTGGAAGCTCCCAAAAGTAGTCTTTGAAGAGCCATTGAATAAACCAGACACATTTTGTCTGAGTCCCTCAAGCCCTAAAATACCAGAGAATCGAGGATCTAGCAAGAATGAAGAACTGAAGGAAATATGTATTTAAAATGATAATACTTGAGGACTTGGTGTAGAACATAGAACGTAGAAAACCTACAGCACAATTCAGGCCCTTTGGCCCACAAAGTTGGCCAAACATGTCCCTACCTTAGAAATTACTAGCCCTCTTACCCATAGCCCTCTATTTTTCTCAGCTCCATGTACCTATCCAAAAGTCTCTTAAAAGACCCTATCGTATCTGTCTCCACCACTGTTTCTGGCAGCCCATTCCACGCACTCACCACTCTCTGAGTAAAAAACTTACCCCTGACATCTCCTCTATACCTACTCCCCAGCACCTTAAACCTGTGTCCTCTTGTGGCAACCATTTCTGCCCTGGGAAAAAGCCTCTGACTGTCCACACGATCAATGCCTCTCATCACCTTATACACCTCTATCAGATCATCCCTCATCCTCCGTCGCTCCAAGGAGAAAAGGCCAAGTTCACTCAACCTGTTTTCATAAGGCATGCTCCGCAATCCAGGCAGCATCCTTGTAAATCTCCTCTGCACCCTTTCTATGGCTTCCACATCCTTCTTGTAGTGAGGCGACCAGAACTGAGCACAGTACTCCAAGTGCGGTCTAACCAGGGTCCTATATAGCTGCATATAGGTGTGACTGATAAATCCCAAAAACTTGATGATCTACATCCTAGGATTTTGAAAAAGGTGACTATAGAGATGGTGAAGTTCTGGTTATCATCTTCCAAAGTTCCACAGATTCTGGAAAGGCTCCTGTAGATTGAAGGGTAGCAAATGTTACCCAAGTGGGAAATAGAAAACAGGGAAGTCATGTTGGACTTTTTTGAGGATGTATCCAATAAAGCAATGAGCAGATGAATGTGGTGTATTTGGATTTGCAGACAGCTTTTGTTAAAATTGCACACAGCAGGTTGGTTTGGGCACATTAAGTTTGGGATATACAATATATTGGCAATATACCAACCTGGCTTGAGAGTTGGTTAACAAACAGAAAACAAAAAATTGGAATGAATGAGTACTTCTCAGCTTTTCAGTTGTGACTCCTGGAGAACTGCAGGGACTTCTGGTTGGGCTTCAAATAGTCATAACCTATACCCGCAATTCCAAGCTTGCTGAGAGGAAGGTAAGTGGGAATGTGAATGGTGAAGAGGATGCAAAGAGGCTTTGAAGGAACTTAGATAAGCTAAGTGAGTGGACAGCACATGGCAGATTTGTGGAAGAATGTTATATTTAACATTTCTGTGGGAAAAAAACAGAAACATTAAGCATTTTATAAATGGTTGCAGATTGAGAAGTGACAATGTTAAAAACAAACCGGGGATTGTTGTACACAAATCACTGAAAGGTAACATGCAGGTGAAGCAGGTCATAAGGAAATGATATGTCAGCCTTTATTGCAAGAGAAACCGAGCAAAAGAGTAAAGATGTCCTATTACATTATACAGACCTGAGTGAATCTATACCTAAAGTACTGTGTACAATTTTGATCTCCTTACCAAAAAAAAAGGATATATTTGCCACCAGTGAAAGTTCACTGGACTGGTTCCTGGGATGGTGGATCTGTCTTATGAGAAGATTGAGTAGGTTAAGCCTCTATTCTCTACAGTTTAGGAGAATGAGAGGTGATTTCATGGAAACAAACACGTATTTTTAGAAGGCTTGACAGGGCAGATGCAAGGAAGATGTTTTCCCTGGCTGAGGAGTCTAGGGTCAGCAAACCAAAGTCCCAAAATATGGGGTAGGCCCTCTGGGATTGAGATATTGAGGAATCTCTTCACTCAGAGAGTGGTGAATTTTTGTAATTCTCTATCCTGGAGTGCTGTGGAAGGTCAGTCACAAAGATCAATGTACTTCTGGTTATTAAAGGAATCAAGGGACATGAAGATAGGACTGGAAAATGGTATTGAGGTGGATCAACTGTGACCTTGTTGAATGGCAATAGCAGTCTTGACAAGCTGACTGGCTTACTTCTGCTCCTATTTCTTAGGCCCTAATATCCTCCAATTTCTCTGGACAGCCACCCTACAAAAAAGCAAACTCAGTGGGTCAGGCAGCATCTATGGAGGGAAATGGACAGTCCATGACCCAAATGTCGACTGGCAATTTCATTTTGTAGATGCGCCCTGACCCGCTGAGTTCCTCCAGCATCTTGTGTGTTGCTCCAGATTCCAGCATCTGCAGTCTCTTGTGTCTCTCCAAAAAATAAAATATGCACTCCAGTTATCTTGGTTTCAGTAGGGTTATTTGGAGGTTCTTAAGCAAATAATTAAATTTTACCGGTGGTGAAAAAAATGACTAAAATAAAAAGTGCATAACCTCTTACTGTATCATTCACTGCCCCAGAGAAGCACACAATGGATTATGACATCAGTGTGAATCTGAGAAGCACTTCAATGCTGTCGACCCTGTCCACTAGGAATTGGGCTAACAATGACTCAAAACATTTTAGCCATGACGTTGTAATTAATGTTGTGAATCTCAATAATATAAGTGAAATTCAAATCCATATCCCAGAGGCTAAAGCACTCATAACAGATTTGCAGTTCTGACAAATTATCAGATGTTCTGACCTTCATTACAGAGAGTCATCTAGATTCCACTTGCAAAATCCTCCACAACCCTGGTACCAACATTAGCACCACCCAGTCCTTAATCCAAATCCCAGAGACAGCTTTGCATCAGCTATGCTAGAAAGTAGGAATTTGACTGAAGACACAACCAGGTTTAAGCACTAATAACCACACAAATACCATATTGGCATAAAAAGAAACACTTTGTACATCGTAAGGCAAATGCAGAAAACCTCAGTTCATCAGAGCAAAACCCAACTTGCATTATTACAGATGCTATAAAAATGTTGCAAATTTAAAAGCTAATTTGTAATTAAAATCCCCCAACACTGATGGTGGAGTTATTTAATCCAATTTTAGATCGGCATGAAAAACTCTCAGCTTTCGAAATGAAGCATAGTTGAGCTGTGAAGCAGGAAGTTCACATTATTAAACTATTATACATATCTAATTGTCAATCTCCTGACAATTATTTTGCAAAGACTTTTTTATTCAAAGGCACAGGCTTTAATATCAGTTGAAAAAGGGATGATGGGAAAGGTTACTACTGAGTGACTACCTCTACTTAGAATCCCCTCGATAAATCTTCAAGGAGCACTTGCAATGCAAATAGAACGGAAAGGAATTCAGATGTGGCTGCCTCACTGCACTTAAAGAACAAAGTGATAGTCTTTTCTGGAGAGTCTTCAGATTCTCTGTTTCAAACAAAATAATAGCCCTAGAATTCAAAGGACCAGAAAATTTTTTGATGTGACCATTATTCTTTACAAATCTTCAAATCAACATTTAGAATATGGCCATTGTTTAAAAACCATAAGGAACAGCTGTCAACTTTGCTAATATTAATGAAAAACTAAGCCTCCTATAGACTTGTACAGATATTATTTCTGGTAAAATAAGCTAAAAACAGTCAGCATACCCTCAAGTGATCATACTCTAATGGCATTTCTGTATTATGCTTTACCAATTTTAAAGTTATAAAAAAGTAAGAATTTTGGAACAGGAATGAGCTGTGTGAGCTTAACCAACCAATCAATATGACCAAGGCTGCACCTGACTTTGTCCATTTTCCCATATTATTGCTCATTCTTTGAAGGCTCAGTTTCAGCCTTGAATATACTCAATGACTGAGCATGCACAACCATCAGAGGCAAAGAATTCCAAAGATTCACAACCACTTGAATGAAGAAATTTCTCCGGGTCTTAGTACTAAACGTCTGACCTCAGTCCAATGGAATGAGCTCCCAACGTTGATCCTGTCAAGCCCTCTCAAATTCCTGTATGTTTCAATGAAATCACCATTCAGTCTTCCAACTCCAGGGAGTATACAGCCATCTGACACAATTTCTCCTTTTAATACAATTTTCTAATCCTGGAAATTGCTTTTGTGAATTTTTGTTGCTCCACTGATAGGCATGTATATCATTCCTTAGGTAGGGAGATCAAAATTACACATTGGATATGAGGGATGGATTTGACATTATCCTGTATAACTGCAACATTCTTGTACTGCAACAGCCTTGCATTAAGAGCATTCAAAGCAAAGATTTGCTTGAAATGCCTGCATGTTAACTTTTTTGTGTTCTGTACCATCAACATTTAATGGTTTCTCATTTAAAAATAAACTTACTTTTATCCTTCCTTCCAAAACAAATGTCATATTTTTATATCTATCTACTATCTTCTTGTCCATTGATTTGACCCATCTATGTTCATTTGCAATCACACTGTGTCTTCCTCACAGCTTAGCTTCACACTGAGCTTTGCATCATCCGCAAATGTTAATGCATTATTCTCCCCTTCATCCAGATCATCAATGTGGCATGTAAGTAGCTAGACTAATCCTTGTGGGACCTCACTAGTAACAGCCTACCAACCTGAAAATGTCATTTTTTACCCCTGCACTTTCTTTTCTATTCAACTAATCCTCTATTGACATTCACATATTATATATAATAAGTAAGAGCTATAACCCTGTGAGCTCTTATTTCATCTGACACCTGAAAAAATGCTTTCTGAAAATACTGATAAATTTACACAGCCAGCTACATCGACAAAAACGCATCTTGATTTGTTAAAATAGTTCTCTCCAACTGATCCACAGTTCCATATTTTCTTTCCTTGCAAATTTCCTTCCTTGCAAACCACTGGAACTATTCCAAAATCTTGGGAATCCTGGAAGATTATTACTATCAGCTACCTCTGCAGCACCTCTTAGAACCCCAGGATGTTTGCTTTATCATGCTTCTCAAATGTGGAGTCTGTGCATCCAGCAACACCAAAGGCAGAATTTTTGAAGAGGTGCCAGACCAAGTTTTAGCAAGGCCAATTTTTAGCAGGTTCTTTCTGAGCTGCAAGTCTTAGTGAATCCACAGTTTTTAAATATCATTTTTAAACCCACTTAGGAAACCAGATAATATTTGACTTAAACAAAGACAGCAGTCTTTCTAAATCTTCTGAAAACACTGCATATAACTAGAAAGTGCACAAAAAGTAATGTCTTGCCATGCACTGTATTCTGTGATTTATGAAGAGGTTACAGTTTAAAAATCATTGCATTGAACAAAAATTCATAAATCAGAAAGTTTTCCTCATGTGTTTCAATGTAAATACTTGCTGCATTCCAGAGTTCAAGAGTCACAGTCAAAAGAAACATATAAAAATATGTCAACATAAATATCTGAAATAATGAAATACCGTCTTAAAGTAAGGTAATAAGCACAGACATAATCAAACCTTCCAGGGTACCCAGTTGATTTTTTAGAAACCCACATCTTCACTTGGGAGAACCTCAAACTTGGGGAGTACTGTCTGGTGCTCACCTGTTTAATGCCAAAATGAGGCAACACTGTTTCTCAGTGGGCTGTGAGTTTTGGAATTCTTCCTCAAAGGCTAGTGGAAGCAGAATTTTCATTGAGGTAGCAAGAGGGTACAAGGTGAGAATATGGAGTTGAGATTGCAATCAGATCAGCTATAATCTTGCTGAACAGTGAAGCAGGTTCAAGGGGTATACTCCAGTTCATAACTTGTATCTTCACATCCCAAGTTTGTGGTGACAGCTTTGTACGTCTTGGTGACAACAGGACAGTGGTCATTGGTGTTCAGATGGTGATGCTGGTGAATCTGGGCTTTATGGAGCTTGTAACATTGATGGCAAGGTTTCTTCCTGAGGCTGTTCTTGGGTGCCTGATGAATGAGGCTCAAAGAAGGTATCAATGGAAACCAGGGCAGCTCCCTTCATTTTCATCTAATGAAGCTTCTTATAGCAAAATTATGGGATCTTTCATCATGCAGCCACTTCTAATGCAGCACTCCATACTGGGTTTGGTGTCCTTGAAAACGCCATTGCTTTCTCGATGTAGCACAATGCCTTCAATATTCAATGTGAGCTGGTTTGGGTGATGGTGGTGCAATGACGATGGCTCCTCGTTCCTCAGGGACTCTGTCGTTCAAGCTCTAACAGCTCATTTGTGTGCTCTTCACCGTGAGATTCTAGCAACTTGTCCAGTTTTATTTATCAACCCAGCCTCATTTACCAACTTCAAGATTTCTCAGGTTCGTAAACCCAAGGGAGTCATGCACACACACTGGCCAAAGGTTTTGCTATGCAGAATTAATTGTTGCATGGCTATCTTGATATTGTACTGCTTCCAAATATTTTGTCATTGCCGCTACACTCATAATGCAATCTGGGTGGTAAGCCTTGTATATTTTTCTGGTTCATGTGTTATAACATAAACAAGTGTTGAGAGCAAAGGTGCTACCTGTATGTCATCAGCCACATGCTCAATGTTAACTGGATGTCCAGGGTGTTGTTAATGAGCAAGGCTCTGTTGTCACACAACGTTATTCAGTGAGGGGAAGAGAAAAGACTTGATATAACCTCGGAAGGAAGCTCTGTCATTCAGTCTTGTTTATTAGGCTGCCATTCCACTAGAAGATTGGCCTTTGGAACCCTTGGGCTCTCTGAGTAGTAGATTAAGAGAGGCTTTGTCTTCAGGGAGAAGGAGATAAATATGCGTGAGTGTATTCTCTTCCAAAAGAGGCCTGTGTCAACCAACACTTGTTCAGGAAGAGACCATCTTCCTCAAAGATTCATTTCA
Organism: Pristis pectinata; assembly: GCF_009764475.1. Lineage (NCBI taxonomy): Eukaryota > Metazoa > Chordata > Chondrichthyes > Rhinopristiformes > Pristidae > Pristis > Pristis pectinata. Next base: position 110,456,473 of record NC_067409.1, read on the forward strand.
GCTACTTTGAAAATTTCTGCTGCCTCTCTGCAAGATGAATATTATGGAGTTTATACATCTCTTGAAATATTCAAATCTGCCAAAACTGGACTTCAATGTGTCAACAATTGCAGAATATTTATCACCCCCTAAAGTTCTTGCAAGTCTTGCCAAAATAATCTCACTTTCTCCTGGAATATCATGGCCTTTTACAGGAGGATTTGGGTGCAGAAGTATGGATGTCTTACTGTAATGATATAGGTCTTTGGTGAGAGAGCATATGAAGTCCTGCGTACAGTTTTGTTCACTTTAACTTAAAGATTATATACTTGCCCTAGAAGGGTAAGATTCACCAGACTAGCTCAAGGATAGCAGGTTAGGTATAGGAGAACAGACTGGGTAGTCCAGCCCTGGATTCTTTAAGCTTAAGAAAAATGAGAGGAGATTGCTTTGAAAATTCTTATCTGGCTCAACAGGATGGATACAGAGAGGATGTTCTCCTTGCCTGGGGTGTCTGGAACCAGCAGTCACAGGCAGGTCATTTAGAACTGAGGAGAAATTTCTTCACGCAGAGAATGGTGAAATTTTTCAAATTCTCTACACCACAAGATTCAATTATTGAGCTCTTTCAAAACAGAGATCAATAGATTTTTTGCATATTAAGGGATATGGGAACAATGCAGGAAAATGGCATTGAGGGAGAAGATCAGACATGGTACGGCAGTCTTGAAGGGCTAAATAGCCCACACCTGCAGCTCCTTCTGATGTGCTTATATTCAGATTTAGGAACACATGCCATCGAATTTTATCATCCAATCACATGCTTAACCCTTTCCTAGTCTTTCCGTTATAACACTATGTCCTTCTTAGCATGCAGTGCGGTAACATTCTGCGCCACCAAAAGCACTCAATTTTCAATACAGTACTGAACAGAGATACAAAATTAAGAGCACAAGAGTTCGAGAAGACCGCTTCTATGCTATACACTGTAGGTGCCTATTCTATTGTTGTGGACTATTTCAAATGTGGTCTGTGTAAATACTGTGGTCTGTTTCAAGGACCCACTATGTCAAGTGGCACCCATTATGTCAAGTGGCCTGTGATTTCAAAGCATCATTAGTAACTTAGCGTCATCTTAATAGACAATGATTTTGTTGACTTGGCTGCACCTCAGATTTCAATAGCCATGTCTTAATACTATCACTAAGTAACACTGGATGCTCTTATGATGTCATTATAGTTTACATTTGAGAAATGGGTTGAAGGCTAGTGCTTGATTATTGTTATTAATAGTTCCTGTTACCGATGACTACAGACTATTTCTTGCTCTCTGCCCCTTCACATTAAGGTGAGCTTGCTGGAAGCAATAAGGATTGTGGCAACAACATCCAGTCCTACAGGTGACTGAAGGGGATTTAATATTCCAAGAGTACTTAAGGAGATTATCAGAAGAGTTGAGAATGGTACCACAATGCCTCTGCCATTTACTATTACTTTAAACAGAACCACTTTGAATAACTAAAATGTGTTAATATGACAATCTTGGGCATCTCAGTGATCCCTGCAAAACTATCGATGAAAGTCTCAACTCTCTCTCATAGCAGACCAAAATGGGAAAGGAAATTAATTTATAATACATGTCCCATTAAGCAGCAAAGGAAAAATTTAAGCAAATTTCTGTGGATGTAAAGAGCATTCTGACTGGATGCAACACAGTCTGGTACGGAGCCTCCAATGCACAGGATCGCAAGAGGCTGCAGAGGGTTGTAGACTCAGCCAGCTCCATCACAGGCACAAACCCTCGCAACTATCGAGGACATCATCAAGAGGCGGTGCCTTAAGAAGGTGGCATGCATCACCAAGGACCCTCACCATCCAGGACTTGCCCTCTTCGCGTTACTACCAACGGGGAGGAGGTACAGGAGCCTGAAGACCTACACTCAACAATTCAGAAACAGCTTACTCCCCTCTGCCATCAGATTTCTGAACGATCCATGAACATTACATCATAGCTCCACCAATTTATTTATTTATTTATTTTTGTGATTTATAGTAACTTTTTTGCACTGTACTGCTGCCGCAAAACAACAGACTTTGTGTGATATAAGTCAGTGATAATAAACCTGATTCTTATTCTTCATTGCTTGTATTTGCAAGAAAACTTTGCAAATTTGAGGACACATACCTTGAAGAGCCAAGAGAAAATTCGTAAATCAAAAATTCATAATTGAAGTATTTCTGTTTAACTTCAATTTAGGAGGTTAAGGAAGGACTGTAATCTTAAAAAATACAGACTGCATATCATTTGTAAAACAAATGGGTCAGCACTGATTAATCATCAAGTGAATCAGATAAAATATTTCGATTTCTGATGCTTTACGTTTTGTTCCACCAAATGTCTATGTATGGTTGATTCCATGCAATTTCCAAAATGAAGCCTTTTACATATTATAACAATAACTGTACTATACTTGTGTGTGCATAGGCAGAGAGAGTATAGTTGTGGTTGCAGAGAGTGGAATAAACACAAGGCACATGTTTTTTTTCGCAGCTTATCACATTTCTGACTGGTTCACTATAAACTTGGCACAACATACAGTTATAACAAGAACCCACACAAACATTACAAATTAGCAACAAAAGAATGAAAAATAGAACTTACACAAAGAAAAAGAATGGTCTGCATGTGAAGAAAAGGAAAGCTCACCAGCGCCTCTACTTCCTCGGGAGGCTAAAGAAATTTGGTATGTCCCCTTTGACTCTCACCAACTTTACCGATGCACCATAGAAAGCATCCTACTTGGGTGTGTCACGGCTTGGTACGGCAACTGCTCTGCCCAGGACCGCAAGAAACTGCAGAGGGTTGTGGACACAGCCCAGTGCATTACGGACACCAGCCTCCCCTCCTTGGACTCTGTCTTTACCTCTTGCTGCCTTGGCGAAGCAGCCAGCATAATCAAAGACCCCACCCACCTGGGTCATTCTCTCTTCTCTCCTCTTCCATGGGGTAGAAGATACAGGAGCCTGAGGGCACGTACCACCAAACTTAAGGACAGTTTCTACCCCACTGTGATAAGACTATTGAACGGTTCCCTTATACGATGAGATGGACTATGACCTCATGATCGACCTTATTGTGACCTTGCACCTCATTGTGCTGCACTTTCTCTGTAGCTGTGACATTTTACTCTGTACTGTTATTGTTTTTACCTGTACTACATCAATGCACTTTGTACTAACCCAATGTAACTGCACTGTGTAATGAATTGACCTGTACGATCGGTTTGCAAGACAAGTTTTTCACTGTACCTCGGTACAAGTGACAATAATAAACCAATACCGATACCAAATCAAGCTAAATAACTTCATCACAGCAGCAGTTTGAGGCACTGGCAACACTGCTGAGAACAATGGCAGCAAACCCTGGGGAAACGCTGACACTTTAGGCACAGGGGAGAAAACTGGCCAAAAACTGCACAGGAATGGGAAGCAAAGTGGCTTAAAAGGCTCCTGTGCAATTACTTTGGTTGACGGATGGCACACTTCTTGTGGAGAAGAGGGGTTACAAAGATGGCCAGTGGAGCAAGTTTGGGTGTGCGTGTGCACCGGTATTAGAGAGCTCGGGGTGGGGTTGGCGGACGGGGTCCAACAGCACTGGAATCGCATGAAGTAAGGTACAGCAGTGAGATTAATAAATCAGGGGTAGCAGCCATTAAACTAAATAGGCACTGAAACAACAGAAAACTTCATACATTCAGGTTTGACATCATCAGTTTAGGTAAAAATGGCAACAGAAGGACAAAATCGTTACTCAAGCTGCGAACCTTTCAGCTCAGACATAAACCATTTCATTACATTCTTCAAAGCAAGCAGAAATTAATAGTGATGGTGAGACTACATCTGCACTAAACGACACTACACAGGAGTAGAAGAAAGCCACTCCATTGTAAATTGGGTTCAGCAACGACGAATCTTTCAAAAGATGATTCATTTTGTGAAGTGGTGCAAAAGTTACAGGATCGCCTCTGTCAGAACACTTGTGGGGAGCTGCAAGTTTGGATCTTAGAATCAGAGGTCAGGCAGTCCTTCAGGGGGTATGTCATCACACTTAAGGACCCGTGTTAGCAGGAAACTTTGACACTTTTTTTAGACTATGTGCTGCATGACAAGTTGGCTTGTGGTTTAATCAAAGGGTGAATTCAATTGAAGTTATGAACCAAACAGAATCTCATATATCATCTTGTGTAAACAAAAACTGCAAAGTCTGTGGATATGGCATTGAGGAATACTCAACAATGTCATCCAACACAGTAGTGGCTTGCGGCTGTAAAGCAGTGGTGAAGTCAACAGTCCCAAATCAAGACCCAAGGCACATTGGTGAGAAAACAGCAAATTATTGCTATAAATGTATCAGAAGCCATCCACTGCATAAGGTCAAAGTAAAAATGGGAAAATATTTAAACCATCAGAAAAGGACACATATCCACAGCATGCAAGTTTTAAAGTCATAAAAGTTAGCCAAATGAGGCCAGCTGTGTGACTTCTTCACAGATGGGAAGCTTACATGTTAAAAAGCCACAAAGAGCAAGTCTACATAGGATTGAAGCTAGTGAGAACAATGGAGAATTTTGCTTTTTTAGCACTGATGCCACCAGCAACAATTCAGAATGCAGAATGACTGCCAAAGTATGGTTCATTGGTGAGTGCTTGACAAGGCAGCAGATTGCTCAGTCATGGATACGCATCTAAGTCAATTCAACCAGGGATTACTGATAAAAAGTACAATGAACTTAAAAACATATTCAGGCAAAGAATTGAAGACTTTAGGCCAGATGAAATGTTTAGTGACTCACAACCAGAGGCAAATAAAACTCTCAATGGCTGTAGCCGATTTCCCTAATTGACAACATCCATAAGTAAAAACGGGCTCAGAGAACCTTAAGCAAGACTGAGAAGACAACCTCTGTCACTTAGACACATGGGACACATCACCTGCAGTTTCCTGTCATGTCGTGCACCATCCTGACTTGGAAATATATCGCGATTCCTTCATCATCACGAGGTCTAAATCCAGGGACTCTCTATCCAACTACATTGTGGGAGTATCTCCGTGAAAAAGACTGCTGCAGTTCAAGTAGGCAGCACACCACCACCTTCTTAGGACAACATAATGCACAATAAATGGTGGACTTGCCAGCAAAATCCAAATCCCTTAAGTATATTAAAACCATTGCCTTGAGGAAAATAATGAAGGAAATGTAGTACCCTCATTTACTGCTACTACTACTGATTTAAATGCTAGATTTCACATATTTTGCATTTAAAAGTTATGCTTAAAGATTGTTCATTATGCAATGCAGGTGTGGATCCAGCAACACATGACTCTTTCGCCGCAATTTCTCAGCCTCAACCCATCAGCCAGAGTCACTGACAGAATGGAAAAATATAACCATGAAAGTAAAATAAGGATAAAGAATAGAAATAATTCAATATGGAAGAAAGATTCACAACATTCAGAACCATTTTAGCAGATTGCTTGGTGAATCAATGATATTTGAGCACAGCTACAAACATGAAATATTACGGAAAGAAACAGAGTTTCAAAATTCGGTAAAATGTAAATAATTAACAGTCAAATTATTACTTCTTCCAAGTACTCAGTGGGAAAGCTGTGCCAACTCGTACTTCACAACTGACAGTAATTAGGATAAGATCAATAAGGCTGCCTTAAAAGACATGGAAAAACTATCAAGAATCTCCACCTCAAAAAGTATTGTAGATGCCAGGACAATCTGCTGAGCCTTCAACAAGTCAAACAGAATCAGGGCTTTATAACAAAATCACAGAATATTAAAGCAAGGAAGCTATGATGCCAGATTTGATAATCTGTTACCCTCACCCAGAATCATTGCTCACCATCCCCTCCAGACCCATATTTACCTTGTCCGAACATGCTAAGCCGATCTTGCTAACGTGAGACAACCAATCCAGCAGGATGATTTGGATTTCAGCAGGGCTTCCAGTGGCACAATGAGAAGCCACACCTCGAAATGCCACCAATTTCCTTTCAGTGCTCTGTGAACACAATGCACCAATCATGGAGGAGCTGAAACATGCACATTGCTGCCCAATGACACGCAGTGCATGTCTGGATACAACTTACATAATATTTATTCATTTATGGTTACACTGTTCTTGGACCATTTGATCAGTAATATGCTTTCACAGCCTTTGTGAGGCCTGCTTCAGTGTGACTTAACTGGGAATGAACAGGGCTCAGCCCAGCACTAGAAACACACCTCAGCTCAGGCTCCTTTAAGTTTCATAGTGACCTAGTTTTATCTCAGGCCCTCCACCTAGTCCTCTAAATTCCTGACCCCTGACATCCACCAAGCTGCTGGCAACTAACAAACCTCCTCCTCCCAACAAATGAGTCTCTCCCAGCATGACCACCAATCTGACCCCAAACATCAAGGGTCCAGAATCTTTGCTCTGACTCTTCTACTTACGGCTCAGTGGTGACCACTGCCCTTCTCCAACCTCCTGAACCAAAATGTTCTTCTTCCCATGAATTCCAGGACCCGGTCCTAGACCTCCATGGTTTCCTTCACTCCTCAATAGTGGATCATGTGAAGGAAAAGTTTTTCATCATGTAATGTCTGTTCAGGAACTTTATGTGTGATTAATCTTCGAGTGGCAGACACACAAACAAATATTTATTGGCTTCCTTGTACCAACTTTCTATTCTGCCTGTATGTGGACCTCTAAATTCCAAGGCCAAGTTGTTGATGCCATTACTGCTTACAATGTTCTTCAGGACATTCTGTGCTAGAGAAGAACAAATACAGATGGAACTAAATCACCTTCTTTTATGCTGAGTTATTTGATGAAAGTTTTATTGAAGTTATTACAAAAGACAAGTAATAAACACGTGTGCTGATGAGTATTATTATACAGTAGACATTCTGCTGGATTGGAAACTTACCAATGTGCTGTTCCTTATCAAAAACAGGGACAAACAGATCCAGGTAACTACTTAAGTCCCAGTTTCACAGTAATACAATGTAAAGTAATGAACTTCATTATCAGGCATTTGCTTGTATCATGGTAATACAATGGATAACAGCTGATGATAGTTCAGAAGGACATTCTTTCTGAGGATTACCTAATCTTCTTTTGGAATGCACCTCCCAAGTGGACTGTGGAAAGTCATATGATATGGTGAAGTTTGCCTTCAAAATAGGTTGAGTGAGCTGGGGCTTTTCTCTTTGGAGAGAAGGAGGATGAGAGGTGACTTGATGTGTACAAGATGATAAGAGGCATAGATCGAGTGGACAGTCAGAGACTTTTTCCCAGGGCGACAATGGCTAACACGAGGGGACATCATTTTAAGGTGAAGGTATAATGGGGGATGTCAGGGGTAAGTTTTTTTTTTACACAGAGAGTGGTGGGTGCATGGAACGCACTGCCGGCAGAGGCTGTGGGGGCAGATGCATTAAGGACATTTAAGAGACTCTTAGATAGACACATGAATGACAGAGAATGGAGGGCTAGGTTGGTGGAAAGGGTTAGATTGATCTTAGAGCAGGATAAAATGTCAGCACAACATTGTAGGTTGAAGGGCTTGTACTGTGCTGTAGTGTTCTATGTTCTTAAAATAGCCCCTGATGAAAAAATCCACACTAAGGTTACTATCTGAGTTGAAAGCAGTGGGGACACAGGATAAAACTTGAGAAGCAATCAGAATTTAAATCAAAGGGTGGATATTTTTCAGGGAACGCCATCAGGTTGAAGACAGAGAAAAAGGCTAAACTTCAATCAATTGCAGTGAGATAAACTGAAAATACAAAATTCTGTGGATGTTGGGAAGTTGAAATAATAACAGTAAATGCTGGAAAGGTTCAGCAAGTCAGGCAGCATCTGTGCAGAAAAATAGAGTTAATCCTTCAGGTTAATCACCTCTGCTTGAATTCATCCTAATTAAACTCCTGTGTTATAATTAAAACTACACTGCAGAGAAATGTCAGGACTTCACAAAGGAAACAAAATTGGATAGCGAATGTCTTTCTAAAACAACAAAGGAACCTGAAAGTTGCAGTGCTTGTGCAGAAGCTTTTGTGTCTTTTATTTCCCTAAATAACATTCATCTCTTTCAGGAGAGAAATGACCATAACCATCGTTCTGAAAATCATCTAGCTCATGACAGGTTGGAAATTTCTGCTAACAAATATTTTGGAGCATGATGAAGAATGAATTCATATTGTTTTTCGTTCTGCAGGATTCTCATTTCTGGACGTTGCATAGATCCACACTGAACCTATGACAAAGTGTAAGGTATGTTATCTTGTGACCTACAGCCTGGAGAAATTGCACAACTATATTTATCCAAAAGCTATTAACACTTCATTGAAGAAAATAAATTTCATCACAGTTACAAAGAAATCAAAACATTGTTTGGCTCATTATGAATTTAGGATACTGTCAGATTGATATACTGAAATCTTCATGGGTGCCAGAACCAGATACCAGACTGATTTATACAAATGTTTACAACATGATAACTTCTCCATTTCAGCACTATTGCCCACTGCCATCCTACCATTGAGTGCTGCTGAATCCTTATCTAGGCTTCTATCACATCACACTACGACTCATCCTTCAAATTGCATCGACTCTAGCTTGTTCAACATTCAAATATCTATTGGTAATCTTGTCCCTTTCATCTATCATGAACATACACAAAATCTATGGATTTGCAGAGAGTGACATTTGCAATTCATCACACCTCAAAGCCGAAATTCCTTCCCAGTCATAAATAGCAACATAACTGGTTACTTAATCTATGTTTAACTTTTACCTGATGTTTGGCTTTCAGCTAATGGTATTGGTTGGAAACGAATGAGGGCAATCCATGCCGTGGTCCACCCCGACAATATTACACAGATGTAGCTATGTTTTCAATCAGTTGGAGTGCATCACCAGACTCATCAATGAAATGACCATGAGCATGAAATTACTTTAACCTAACGGAGGTTGAGAGATTCTTGCATTGAGAAAGCTTTCACATAAAATGAAGTTCAAATGTTCAAAACCTGCACTTCAGTTCAACAATGGTTTGCTTAACAAACTGTGGGGTCCAGAAGCTAATATACTTGAAACATGAGGAGAAGGAAATCAGTTCCGTACATGAAGAAGGCCTATAAGAAATAGTCGAGAATGTTAGCCAAAGTTATAGACAATAGGATACAGTGCAAGAACTGTTTTAATAATCCAAGTGGTCAGGATTCAACTGCAAAACTATTTTGAAACACATACAGCCCTCCTATCTCATTCTATTTTCTTAAGCATAATCCATCACACACTACCCACAGCTGATGAAGCTAGTTCATTTTCTATATACATTCTTAATAACAGCATCTCCACCAACCCCAACCATTTTTTCCATCCACTGCCGCTGCTTACCCAAATCCTTATGCGGGCAAACATCTGACGCCCACCCTCAGTGAACAGAATGCATCTAAGGAACGGGATGAAGGAGAGGAGAAGGATTCGAGGTGGGTCACTGCACAGATTGTTGGTATCCTCTGAGGAAGAGGTCACGGAGATCAGTAGTGAATTTGCAACTGCAGCCAGTGGAAATGAGCAGATGAGAACTTCACTGCTGGCTGGTAACAGAACGAGCCACATCTCATTACAAGATCATTCACACTGATTTGTTTCAGCAATGAGTAACATATGAGCATTTTAATTCTGCTCAGGAACAACATTTTTACATAGTGATCATTCGTATTTTTTTCTCTCTTCTTCAGGGTGCATACAACACCTGACTGCGTCCTTTCTGAATGGTTCCTTAGAGGAATCAGACAAACAGCAGCAAGCACATGCACAGTTCAATTGACAGGGTAACAGCATTAGGTGGGGTGAACCAAAGTCATCTTCAATGCCAAATAGCTACCTGAGAAGAGGGATGAACCAAAGCTCACAAAGAAAAGCATACTATCAACACCTGCTTCCCCAGAGAGGATTAATAGCATATACCCAAACTTTGCCCCATTATAGACATAGAGAATCAGAGCAGAGTAGTCCCTTCAGCTCTTCTGGGCTGCCTCACCGTTGAAGGACCACTCCCACTCAATTCATTCTCTCTTCTCCCTGCTCCCGTCAGGTAGAAGATACAAAAGCTGAGAGCAATTACCACCAGACTCAAGGACAACTTCTATCCCGCTGTTATCAGACTCTCGAATACACCTCCCACATGCTAAAAGATGAACTCTTCATCTTCCAATCTACTTCGTCATGGCCCTTGTCTGCCTGCACTGCACTTCCTCTGTAAATGCAATATCATATTCTGCATTCTGTTTTTCTTTTTATCACCTCGATATATTTATGTATAGCATGACCTGCCTGCACGGCACACAAACAAAAGCTTTTCACTGTGTCTTGGTACATGTGACAATAATAAACCAATATTAATACTGACCATCACACCAGTACCTTACTCTCACCTTCTCCTGATATCTCTTGATCCCTTTAGCATTAAGAATATACTGTATCTACCTCCTTCTTGAACACATTTAATACTTGGCTTCCATTGCCTTCTGTGGTTGAGAAATCACACTCTGGGTGAAGAAATTTCTCCTGATCTTGGTTCTCAGTGGCATACCACGTACCCTGACTCTGCGATGTCCAATTCTAGACACTCTAGCCATGAGGAATTATGGCCTGTATTTAGTCTATCTTGTTTTATTTGAATTTTATAGGTTTCTTGGAGATCCCAGTCTTTCTTCTACCACAGTGAATATAGGCCTGATTGATTCAATCGCTCCTCATACATCAGTCCTGCCATCCCAGGTATCAGTCTAGTAAACTTACGTTGCCTTCCCTCCATGGCAAGAACACTCTTCACAGATAAAGAGACCAAAACTGCACCAAAATTTCAAATGGGGTCTCCCCGAGACTCAGTATAGCTGCAGCAAGACCTCCCTGTGGCTGATTTCAAATTCGCTTGCAAACAAGGCCAACATACCATTTTCCATCCTAATTCCCCGCTGTACCTGAAAACTTGCTTTCAGCAATGGATGTATAAAGATACCCAGATTATATGGCACCTTCCCTTTCCTCAGTCTCCCACCATTCAAATAACAACCTGTCTTTCTGATTTCAAAACAAAATATATTTCCATATTAAAGCGCATTTGGCATCCATTTTCTCAGTCACTCAACCTGCGTAAATCACATTGCAGTCACTTCATATTCTCCTTAGAGTTCACACTCCTGTTCTCCCTACCACCACAGTCCCCCTCCCTGGCTCTGCATTGTCTGCAAATTTAAAGATGTTACATTTAGTTGCCTCATACAAATCATCAATGTGTGCGTGCGTGCGTGCGTGCGTGCGTGCGTGTATACATCTATAAAGATGTTAATTATGAATGGATGAGACAAGCACCAATCCTTGTGGCACACCACTAGTCATTGCCTGCCACCCAGAAAAGAACCCATTTATCCCTGCTCCATCTGTAATCCATGCCAGGATATACACCAACCCAACTGCTCTCATATGGGGCCTTATCAAAAGCCACCTGAAAGTCCAAATATACCTCTATCCACTGGTTCAGCTTCATTTATTCTACCAGTTACATCCTGAGAAAACTCCAGTAGATTTGGTTCCATTTCTCTTTCATAAACATATTCTGACTTTGTCCAATCCTGTTAATGCTTTCCAAGTATTCTGCAGTGCATCATTTATGACATATTCTTGCATTTTCCCCACCACCAACATGAGGCACAACTAGAATTGAGCATATTGGAAGTGGGTTACATTTGAGTTTTTGATTTCTGCTGGTTCAAGCTGCCTTCTTATACCTTTCTCAAGTGGTGTGAGCTGCAGAAGAAGCCTCCTAGGTAGCTCAACAAAATGGAGTAAAATTGTATGAATTAGAAATTTTTTTTTTCTGCAATATCTCACCTAATAGCATTTCCATTGACTTCAACAGAAATGAAGATTAGGAGAGTTGTTTGATGGATGGCCAACTTAATATTAAAGACATGATTGTACCGCAGAAGGTGCAGAGTAGATTCCCCCCAGATGTTTCTTGGGATGGAGAGTCTTGATTATAGGCTCATAGAGTTGTTCAGCACAGATAAGGGCCCTTCAGTTCACTATGTCCACGCCATCTACACTAATCCTATTTTCCCGCACTGAGTCTATATCCTTCTGTGCCTTGTCTATTGAATTGCCTGTCTAAATATTTCTTAAATGCACTGATTGCACTTGATTCCATCATTTGTCCTGAGAATGAGTTCTACACATCAACCACTCTCCGCATAAAAACATTTCCCTCAAATCCCCTCTAAAACTCCTTCCTCTTACTTTAAACCCAACACCTATTGTTTTAGATACCCCTACCATGGGAAAAAGATTCTGACTGTCTACCCTACCTATGCCTCTCATAATTTTATACACTCTATCAGGTCATATCTCAGCTACCTTAACTCCAGGGAAAACAAGACCAGCCTATCCAATCTCTCCTCATAAACTCCTCCAATCCAGGTAAAATCCTGGTAAATCACCTCTGCGTTCTCCGCAGTGCAACCACATCCTTCCTATAGTGTGGTGACCAGAAGTGCATACAATACCCCAAGTGTGGTCTAACCAGTGTTTAATAAGGTTGCAACATCACACTCCAACTTTTATATAATATGCTCTGACCTATGAAGGCAAGTATCATATGCCTTCTTCAACACCCTATCAACCTGTGTTGCCATTTTCAGGGAATTTTGAGCAACATACGATCTGCTGGAGGAACTCAGCAGGTTAAACAGCATAAGTGGAGGGAAAGGAATTGATGACATTTCACACAAGAGACGGCAGACGCTGGAATCTGGAGCAACAAACAATCTGCTGGAGGGATTCAAGTGGGTCGAGGAACATCCGTGGGAAACATCAACAACTCCTTCCCCCCCCACAATGCTGTTCGACCCTGTTGAGTTTCTCCAGCACATTGCATGTTGCTCCAGATTCCAGCATCTGCAGTCTCTTCAGGGAACTATTGGACCCTAGGGTCCCTCTGTTCATCAACATTCCTTAGCACCCGACTATTTACTGTATATGTCCTATCCCTATTTGACTTCCCAAAATTCATTACTTTACCTTTGCTGGGAGTAAATACCATCAGCCAATGCTTTGCCCAACATTCAATCTGATCTATCTCCTACTCGCTCTCTATCCACAACATCACCAAACTTCATGTCATCTGCAAACTTACCAATCATACCCCCATATTCACACCCAAGTCATGAATATATAAGCACAAACAACACCTTCCCAGTCACGATCCCCATGATACACCACTGAGCACAGACTTCCAATCAGGAAAGCATCCTTCACAATACCACCTGCCTCCTATCACCAGCCAATTTTGGATCCAATCGCCTAGTCACCTTGAATCACTTGTGCCTTAACCTTCTGGACCAGTTTACCATGCAGAACCTTGTTGAATGTCACACTAAAGTCCATACTGACAATACCTACCATGCTGCACTTTCTTCAATCTTCTTAGTTAATACCTCAAAAAACTAAATCAAATTAATGAGACAGGATTCACACTGCTCAGCGCCATGCTGACTAGCCCTGATCAGCCCATGTCTTTCCAAATGTACACAAATCCTATCCCTTATGAGGAAAGACTGGATTAATCTGGGTTTATTTTCCTTGAAATTAAGCAGGCTGGAGGTGGGGGCCGGGGGGGGAAACAGATCTGATATTATTAGGGGCATAGAAAAGGTAGACAGGAGGAAACTTTTCCCCACAGCAGAACTATCTAAACTAGAGGGTTTAGGGTAGGGGGTAAGAGATAGAGGGGATCTAAAGAAGAATTTCATCAACGAGAGGGTGGGTGGATTCTGGAACGCACTGCCATGAGTTGGTAGTGGAGGCAGTACCCTGACAGCATTTAAGAAGTGCTTGAACTGTCAAGGAATTGAAGGCGACAGACCACGTGCTGGTAAATGGGATCAGTACTGATGGGTAATACGTGGTCAGTTGGACATGGTGGGCGGAAGGATTGATGATGTATGACTCCATGGCTCTGTGACTAATGCTACTTGTGGCACATAACTACATGTTAAAATAACCTCCAATGTGTTTTAACAGGAGGATATTGGTAGAACAGCACTATGTCTCTACATATAGGGAGCTAAATAAGGTGGTGTATTTCAATGTTATACCTGTGCTTTCATCAATACCAGATTAGTACTTTTTAATGATCACTTAAGAGAATCAGACAATTAAATCTCATATGTGTTAATGCTGGGGAGGAACCTCAGAATAACAGAAAATGGTGGTAAAACAAAATATCTGACAGCAGCCTCATTTAACCAGCACATTTCTGCTCAAATTGGTTTTACACTTTCACTTCTTAGTTTATTTATAATACCTTCCTGGATTAAGATTTGTAATAGATTGTGAGTTTATGTTTCAGTCTTAAAATTCCATAAATAAGATGGGAAATGAATGTCATTCAACAGCTGCATTATTTTCAGAATGTCACCCAGAGAAATTGTGACATTTCTATTTGAAGTTATGGAAGACTTTCTCTCTCACACAGGTCCAATTGGAAGTTATCTTATCAGCAAAAAGAGACGATGTTGTATTAAACACCAGGCTGCATTTGCAAGCCAGGGCACTTAGGGAAAGAAAAGTCAGTGGAATAATTTCCTTTTTGAAGGATGAAAGGGATGGTTAAGGAATCAAAAAGAAGAAAATTGACACTAATTCTCTTTTTTGTATTTAAACCTCATGTCGCTTTGCTACTCAATAGGAAGCTGGATAAATTGCTTAACTCCATTACAACTGTGAGTAGAACAGTTAATGGTTACATTTCTTGATTGAAACACTGTGCCCTGAATTGCAAAACGTATCTTAGAGTCATAGAGTTGTCCAGCACAGAAATGAGTCCTTTGGCACACCACATCCGTGCCGACCATTTCTCCCCATCCTGACTAATCTCGTTCGCTTGCATCCTTGCCTGTTCAAGTGCCTGTCTCAATTCCTCTTAAACACGATGATTGTATCTGTTCTCCACAACCGAGGAGAAAAAGGTGGAACATAAATGTGAAAAAATTACAAGAAAATGGGAGAGAAGGTTGAGGTTGAGTTATCTGTTCATATTTCATGGCAGAGGGCTGCAGAACTCCCAGAGGAGGATGGTGGCACACAGAAATCCTTCTTACTCTTCTAGGTGAGGTATATCAGCGCTGAGGAATGAAACACTAAATGGAATTTTGGTGTCTTCCTTTACTTCTAGTAGTGTAATACTTGGCTGAGAAGTGGCCGATGTCCAAACTGGGTGCCTAAAATGGGAAATATTTCATTCAAATTTACATTACCACTCAAGACTTAAGTTTAATACTGCTATACTGGTACTACTTACGTGTTGTTTTTCAATTTTCTCTTTCCTATGTAGTCCCAGAACACAGAATCTGTCGTTGGATTTCACTTAGATATATTTCCCACCAAAATCCACCATTTCACACTTAACTAGATTGAAATTTATTTATAGATTACATGCCCATTCAACATGAACCTGGGTGCACTTAGCAAACTATAAAGCTCTTTCTTTCAATAAGGTTATTGCAGCTAATACACAACAGAAATCTGAACTTTACCCCATGGGGAAATTCTCTTCACAATCACCTTTCCTGATAGACTAAAAGAAGTTCCTATTCACAAAGAAAGTCATTACAGAAGGAAAGACTTGGATTTATACACTGTTTCCCTTAACCTTAGGATAACCCAATGTGCTCTATAACCAATTAAATAATGTTTTTGAATTGTGGGCATTGTTCTAATACATGGAATCTGACAGCCAATTTGCATAAAGCAAGGTCCCACAAACAGTAATATGGTAATGAAAAGATAATAGCCCAGAAATTCAATGACGTAGCACTGTTTATTTTAGTCTTACACAATTGAACTGCAATTTGGATGGAGTGATAATGACTATTTCCAGGTCCTTGTTAGCTACTTTACAAATTCAACCCAGCACTTTTCAATGTAATTTACACTTGTGCCTCTGATGCAACTTCAGAATAGATGCATATCAAACGATATGATTATCTGTGCAATACCCATGTTGTGCAGGGTGCCCATCACTGGTCATTCATGAACAACTACGTATTTTTACACAGACTCAACGTGGGAACCCATAAAGCTTAGTCCTGTCACTATCTCCTATCCCCTTGGCTACGAATTTCACCCTACCTGATCACAGCCAGGATTTGATCTCAGCCCTGGAATGCCAATTGACCCAGGCCTTGACCATTCCCTCCCCACTCCAATTTCCCCTGATCAGTCGAGACCCAAACTGATCCCCTGATATCCTCATGCTTTTCCAATTTCTTGACACAAGTCCCCATCACCAAAGAACCCAACAGCAGTGTCACACTGTTTATTTTAGTATATTTTACTAAAGATGAAAACATTAATTGTATTTCTGTAACACAAGATACATAGGTGATGAATGACATGGTCCCAATGGCCACTGCCTCTTAACCAATTTTGAACCCTATTGCAAATACTGAACATCCAGGCCCTGACGCAAGCTGCCAACCAAATCTTTTGCCACCCCACAAAGTACCGACGAGGCCTCTATCCACCAACCCTCCCTCTCTTACTGATCATCTGATCTTTCACCAGTCAGTTTTGGTTTTAAGTTAGCTGTCCAAGAAATCAATCGTGCCACAACCAGGATATTAATATTCTGTTTATAAACTACCTAACCATGTCATTCATCCACCTATGTATTTTGTGTTACAGAAATATAATTAATGTTTTCATCTTTAGTAAAATATACTTCAAATACAGACTTGATTTAGCTGCATCTCCTCCTCCCTTTACACCCCACCACATGACTCCTTCTGCATCTCAATGCCCTTCTCCCAACTTTTCTTCAGCCCCAGATGTTCCCTAGCCAGTGAAGATGGCTTAAACTGTACCTCCATTTTCAAACTTTCTACTTTAACACTGCTACTTAAAATTTCTCTGAAGCTTGTTCCAAATCAGAAAACTTGCAGATTAACAACAAAAGAAGAATTTTATTTTCCAATTGCAGAACTTTAACAAGATGAAAGAAACACTTTTTTTTTCAAATCTGCAAAAAATTAGTGAATGGGCATCATAATTCCATTCATAAGTAGAATGGCAAATCATACAAAGCATCTGATGGGATGACTGATCAAAATGCCAAAGCTGAAACAAGGAGAAACTGTCACAACTCTAGACACTGTACAATGCTGCATTATTACAGCAGGCAAATATTTCAAGAGCTATTTCCACATAGACTATGTACTCATTATATCTGTAAAGTAGTCACATGATTAAAAGATTTGAAAGATGTGGCATGTATAATCCTTTATAGGTCATAACATTTTTTATGCAGTACATGTAGCAAAGGATTCAAATTTGCAATTTTTCTCTGGCTGCACCAGAGATGATTGCATGGAAGGGACCTGTCATGTGAAAGTAATATTTTGGTAAGTAAACTGAAGACAGAGGCACAACTGAGTTCTTTTTAATTTTTGGTCAGTTGGAAGTGTGACACATGCAAAACAAAACCTGAGCCGCCAGACTAATTTACCAGTAATTGCTCTGGTGTCCTGAATGATAAATATATTGTCTGACCTTTCCCTGTCAGAGCATATAATCATGTCCAGCAAGCTTTGGTATTGATCCAGAAGAGCTATTTTTAAGCAATATCTTCTCCAAATGCATGCTAGACTAGGACAATAACAACAACTTGCACTTATATACTCTTTCAAGAAAATAAATAGGGAACGAAAACTCAGAGGAGCGTTACCAAATAGCATTTGACAATAAAACACAAAAATAGTCATATAGATAGATAATCAAAAGTTTGGTCAAAAAAGCAGATTTTACAGAGTGCGGCACGGTAGTGTAGTGGTTAGTGTAACGCTATTACAGCGCAGTGACCCGGGTTTCAATTCCGGCCGCTGTCTGTAAGGAGTTTGTACGTTCTCCCCATGTCTGTGTGGGTTTCCTCCGGGTGCTCCGGTTTCCTCCCACATTCCAAAGACGTACGGGTTAGGAAGTTGTGGGCGTGCTATGTTGGCGCCAGAAGCGTGGCGACACTTGCGGGATGCCCCCAGAACATTCTCAGTGACGCAAAAAGATGCATTTTGCTGTGTGTTTCGCTGTACATGTGACTAATAAATAAATATCTATCTATATATAGTATCTTAAACACAAGAAATAAAAACAGATGGTCTTGCGATAACTTGAGCCTACCCCTCCATTCAATATGATCATGGCTGATCTGCCCTAGGCCTCAATTTCTCTTCTGTGCCAGTTCCCCATAACTCTCAACTTCTTGATCTTTCAATAATTTATCCACCTCCTCATTAAATACCCACAATGATCTAGCCTCAACAACTCTCCAGATAGAGATTTCCAAAGATTCACTATCCTCTGCAAGAAGAAATTCCTGCACACCTCAGTGTTAAATGACTACCCCCTCAACCTGTTGAAATGAAATGAGTACCGTTCTGTGTGATTCGCTGAAATTTAATTGACTCTTCAGCTGCTGGATGGAAGCACCTCATCTCTCTGTCTCCAATACATACAGCCTCACAGACTCAACTCATTACTAGTACTTAATAAAGATTTAGTGGACTGAAAGACCCATTTCATGCTGTCCATCGATGGATCTATCTCCGCAATTTTTATCAATGAGATGCCCAGAGGGCTGTCCCTGGTACTTTTCCTTTCTCTGGTATTCTATACACTTTTACACTGTAGGAAAGGAAAAAACACAGCTACAAGGCAATTACCTACGTCTTCTAAGTAAGGCATGGAATCAGAAAGTTTATAGGTTCACAGAAGATAAGATTTCTTTATTAGTCACATGTACATCGAAACACAAGGTGAAATGCATGTTTTGCATAGAGTGTTCTGAGGGCAGCCCGCAAGTGTCGCCACGCTTCCGGCGCCAACATAGCATGCCCACAACTTCCTAACCTGCACAATAGAACAATAGAACAATACAGCACAATACAGGCCCTTCGGCCCACCATGTTGTGCTGACCTGTAAACCACGCCTAAGACCATCTAACCCCTTCCTCCCACATATCCCCCTATTTTAAATTCCTCCATGTGCTTATCTAACAATCTCTTGAACTTGACCAACATACCTGCCTCCACCACTATCCCAGGCAGCGTATTCCATGCCCCAACCACTCTCTGGGTAAAAAAACTCCCTCTGATATCTCCCTTGAACTTCCCACCCATTACTTTAAAGCCATGCCCTCTTGTATTAAGCATTGGTGCCCTGGGAAAGAGGCACTGGCTGTCCACTCTATCTATTCCTCTTAATATTTTGTACACCTCTATCATGTCTCCTCTCATCCTCCTTCTCTCCAAAGAGTAAAGCCCTAGCTCCCTTAGTCTCTCCTCATAATCCATACTCTCCAAACCAGGCAGCATCCTGGTAAATCTCCTCTGTACCCTTTCTAATTCTTCCACATCCTTCCTATAATGAGGCGACCAGAACTGGACACAGTACTTCAAGTGTGGTCTAACCAGAGTTTTGTAGAGCTGCATCATTACCTCATGGCTCTTAAACTCAATCCCATGACTTATGAGAGCTAACATCCCATAAGCTTCCTTAACTACCCTATCTACCTGTGAGGCAACTTTCGGTGATCTGTGTATATGAACCCCCAGTTTGCATATTGGAAGAGAGGCAAACAGGCTTAGGTATTCACTTGCCTATCTTCCAATTGGCCCCATGAACCCAGCAAGACCTCCACTGTGAATCTGAGCTTTCCATAGCACTTCCAGTTCTTGCACTGGTGGACGGACAGCTGCCACTACCGGTGATCCACGCAGTGCTAAATTTGAGCCAGTGCACTAGGACTGCTGGGCTGGCGGGAGGCGCATCCAGGCGTTCTGATCATCAATCCCAGGCTTAGATCTGTGCTGTCATTCTCACACCAGGGTTATTACTGAGAGTTCAGTGATCTCCCTTGGTTTTCTAAAGCCCGAGGGTAAAATGAACTTGGAAGCAAGTCAGACTAAATCAAATACCACCACCTCTGCAAAATCCTCTACTGCTAAAAGCTTTCCATCAAGCTTCCCATCATTGCATATCTTCCCGTTCCCGTCTAATTAGTTATATTCTCTAAGAATAATAGCTCATAGTCTACAGCTCACTGGGCACCAATGCAGCATACTACAAGTATGTCATCTGGAACTTACCCAAGGCCACAGTCAGTCAGTGATATCAGTCTGTCTCAGAGAAGGAAGGCATCGATAAGGGTGCATGCACTGCAGTACTGGGCAGTATATTATTTGTGGATAATTCATTGGCTAAATTTATTAAAAATTATCTCAAATTTAAAAATGTTCTCCTGAGCAGGAAGATCAGCTGGTGGTGAAATGACTCCAAATATTGAAACTTGTCTTTGATTTCTGAAAAACAATCAGGTGATCGTGATTGGGAGACCAGTTTTTTTTTAATGGTGGGGGTGGGAGGGAGAGGAGACTTTTATGACTGGTAATTCTCTGTTCTGATGAAAGGAACAGCTCGCACTAGTGTGTAATTAGACCCTAAGATATAGGGGCAGAATTAGGCCATTCGGCTCATCAAGTCTGCTCCACCATTCGACTATGGCCGATTTCTTTTCAATCCCACTCTCCCACCTTCTTCCCATAACCCTTAACCCCCTTACCAATCAAGAACCGATCAATCTCTGCCTAAAATACACCCCAATGACTTGGCCTCCACACCTGTCTGTGGCAATGAAGTTACACAAATTCACCAGCCTCTGGCTGAAGAAATTCCTCCTAACCTCAGTTTCAAAGGGGCGTCGCTTTATTCTGAGGCTGTGCCCTCAGATCCTCGACTCTCCTACTAATGGAAACATCCTCTTCACATCCACTCTGTCCAGGCCTTTCAGTATTCAGTAGGTTTCAATGAGATCCCTTCTCATTCTTCTGAACTCCATCCAGTACAGGCCCAGAGCCATCAAACTCTCCTTATACATTAACCCTTTCATTGCCAGGATCATTCTTGTGAACCTCTGGACCCTCTCCAGGGCCAGCACATCTTTCCTTAGAAACAGGGCCCAAAATTGCTCAAAATATTCCAAATGCAGCCTGACCAATGCCTTATAAGGCCTCAGCAGTACACATTTGTTTTTATATTCTAGTCCTCTTAAAATGAATGCTAACGTTGCATTTGCCTTCTTCACTACCAACTCAACCTGCAAGTTAACATTAAGGGAATCCTGAACTGGGACTGCCAAGTTCCTCTGCACCTCTGATTTCTGAATTCTCTCCCCATTTAGAAAATAGTTTACACCTTTATTCTTCCTCCCAAAGTGCATAACCCCACACTTCCCTTCACTGTATCCCATCTGCACTTCTTTGCCCAATCTCCCAGTTGGTGAGCTTCACCACACATCGGATGACCCGTCCTCAGATAGCCACTAGGGACTTTGGAGCAAAAGAGTGATAGTTGATGGGAGTGCTTATTATTGCGATAAGAGCCTTGGTACTTAAGTAAAAAAGTATCTGCCGAATTTTTAGTTGAATTTGAATTGGTAGGTTGAGCGAGCTAGGACTTTTCTCTTTGGAGAGAAGAAGGATGAGAGGTGACTTGATAGAGGTGTACAAGATGAGTGGACAGTCAAAGACTTTT
Organism: Pristis pectinata; assembly: GCF_009764475.1. Taxonomy (NCBI): domain Eukaryota; kingdom Metazoa; phylum Chordata; class Chondrichthyes; order Rhinopristiformes; family Pristidae; genus Pristis; species Pristis pectinata. The sequence goes on from NC_067409.1 coordinate 110,478,167, forward strand.
TCCCAGTGTGACAATGGCTAACATGAGGGGACATCATTTTAAGGTGATTGGAGGAAGGTATAGGGAGGGATGTCAGGGGTAAGTTTTTTTTACACAGAGAGTGGTGATGTGTGGAACGCACTGCCGGCAGAGGTTGTGGGGGACAGATGCATTAGGGACATTTAAGAGACTTTTAGATAGACACACAAATGACAGAAAAATAGGGGGCTATGTGGGAGGGAAGGGTTAGATAGATCTTAGAGCAGGATAAGATGTCGGCACAACATTGTGGGCCGAATGGCCTGTACTGTGCTGTACATACTGTTCTATGTTCTATTTGCTGGGAGAGCAAACTATTCCAGAGATAGTACGACTAGGTGATAGGAAAGTGAGGAAGCAGAAGGAAGAAATGCCATGAGAAGAACGAAGAATCTGGAGCCCAAAGCACAAATGATCTGTCATAAAGGGAATTCAGGTTGGACAGCAACAGATCCCCAAGAATAGGGAGCAGTGAGAGATAAATCAATGGGGTCCGTGTAGGATCCAAGCAATCCAAAAGTAATAGCTTTCGTCATGCAAACACAAAGTTAAACTCATCCACAAACATACTGTTTATGTTTCATACGTTCTGACTTATCCTCCAAGAATTGAATGAAGATCACTTTCTCCTTGACTCTATGTCATTTCCCAGTGCAGGGTTGGCAACATGACAGTTTGATTGGGTTGAAATGTCATGTGCTCTATCCTGATTCCATTAAAGAACTAAGGGATGCGGAAGGATATCTTCCAATGCACAGTGCTGGAAATGCGAGGATTTTGTTCACTTTAACAACCAGCATTTTAGAAAGATTGAGGCCATCAAATTTTTTTGAAAATGCCTTAATCAAGACATTAATAAATACAAAATTTCAATGGATGTTTGACTATTTTTCAATGAAATGTGTAATTTTGTTGACACCCTTATTTTGGAAATTGCAATATACATTTACTGGGAAGAAAATGATGAATGACAGAAAATTCAGACCAAACCTTTCAAATCTGCTGCACAATTTTACCGTGTGACTTGAGCTCAGATGGACAGAGTTAGTGGCTGTCACAAACATAGGAAATCCAATTAAAAACTGAAAGATGTCACCCAGTGTGGACAGAGTTAATACGAAAAAAGACCATCAGCGCTGCTGACATTAAGACTTTTTGAATGGAAAGATGACAGATTATTTGACTGTAAAGATAGCTCCAATTTCAGGTGAGTGATATTTTTACTTTTAGTTTCTTTTTTCTCATTTTAAAAACTGTCAATTTTTAACAGCCATCAAGTCTTCAATTCTGGCTTCATCTGCTACATATATATTGATTTATGCTGCACAGATATACTCTGTGTACATAGATAGAATAATTACTTTCACATTTAAATATGTCATTATAATTTGTATTGGTTGCTTGCAGGAATGGCATATGGCTAGCTTCCACCTGATTATTTTGGGCTGTATCTTGCTGACAAAATAATGGTGTTTTAATAATTAGTATTCTTACTTTTCTTTTTAGGCATCCTTATGGGGTCAGGGATGACTTACTATATCTATTAGTGCACAAACTGGCAACAAATTCAGGGGACTGAGATACAACGCGAGATGCAAATCTTTATTTGCTAGTTGATATTTGCTGTTCGACACACTATTTTCCAATATTATGGTTATTTTTAAGTCCTTTCTGAAGCTGTACATTCATTGACCATTAACTTCAGTGCAGAAGCGTGGCTGGCATTTAACTGTATAAGTATTTCAACAATGTAATATTATTATTATAATGTGAATTAACCTCTCAGCCCAGAGAAATAACAATTTGGTCATTCAAACTAATTCTTACACATCTTGCAAATTGTTGGAGGGTTTTAAAATGGCTGCAAAGAAACTGGATTGGATCCTTTTTTTGATGCACTAAAATATAGTCGCATTTAACACAAGCACCAAATCATCCCCCACAAATAAAATCATGATATTATTTCAGTATTAATTTTGACTTGCGCTCGGATATTTTACACCCAGAAAGAAATATTACAGCAGGACTTGTGTGGTTTCAGTGCAACTTCCAACAAGTTTGCTGTTTGGCAATCTGACAAGGGTATTAGCCTTCACTGGCACACTCTGCATGGCAGCAGAAACACACGATGGATGCCACACAGGACAGACAGACGGCAAGGGAAAGAGGGAAAGCCCCGAGATTCAGTAAGAGAAACCTGAGACAAATTCCAGAAGAAAGGTGCTGTTTTGCCAGGAGCAATTTGCAGGGAAATCCTCTCTGGTAACCACTTTCCTCCTTCTAATCCTTATCAGGATCTGCCTTCAAGACTCTTAGGCTCTGAGTCTTGACATTGGTCTTCCTTAGTCTATTGCCCTTTAAATGTGGTGTGCACACTCAATGTTGAACTTTCTGGATCTGCTCGGCTTGTACCGAAAGGCAGTGAGTGAGTGCAGGCAATGGCTCTTCATCTTCAGGACAACCAAGCATTTTCCAATATTATAATTGTCATTTGGTGGCTCTTGTTGCATCTGCACTCAGCTTTATATTAATGAAGTACGGTCTTTCACTGCCACCAAATGGCTCTCTTGTGAGCTATTACAGGCAAGATGGTCTGCCAGAGCCTGCCTCCCAGATTGGGTTCTTATTAGCAACAGGCATATTTATTTGACTTTGATTCCCATATATGGCTGACATTGCAAAGGGTAGGGGTTTTTTGGGGGGTGGAGAGTGAAGGAATGTGTCCAACTGCCTTACTCCAGGGAGTGAAAAATATTCGTGCTCTGAGAAGCAAGTGTGAATGTCTGGCTTTTTTAAAACAAAACTTTTATGTTTTCTTTTCTGAATAGCCTGGAATTTTACCTTGAATAACACACAAATTTGCAAAAACAGTGCTTTCAAAAAGCATACAGATTTTCAGGAACAGGCAACAGGCAGATCCCATTTTATATTTTCTTTTTGCTCTTTCACATACTTAAAATGACTTCATAAAATACCCATGACCAAAGGAGGCAGTGGGGCCATCTGAGTCTCTGCTGCCCTTGGACCTTCTGCTCCACAGTAGGTTTTGTTGAGACTGCCCACAACCTACCTCACTCACAAACTGTCCCTTATTGTTGGAATACAATCATAACAGCCTTACTTGGTAGCAGCCAAAATCTTATCTGGGAAGATTACCAGAGATCAAACTAGTGCTGTGTGCACATGAATATTAAATTTCCAGCTCCACCCTTTCATGTAATGCATCCACTCACTACTTAAACCACTCGGGTAGCAACTAGTCCGCTCCTTTCCACTCCAGATGAAGGGTCCTGACCTGAAACATTGACTGTTTATTTCCCTGACCTGCTGAGTTCCTCCAGCATTTTGTGTGTGTTGCTCCAGATTCCAGCATCTGCAGAATCTCTTGTGACTCCAGGGAGCAACTATTAATGCATTACCATTGGATCTGATCAAAAGATCTGAGGACAGTAGTCAACCAATGTATCAATGTATTTTGGGTCATTGTAATGCAGGAAAACCAATTAATGCAGAAATATGAGATTTACTATTGCCCACTTTCACAAAATGGCTGCTTATCCATCTGTGCTCAGCTCAAAGATTTTGACGTTAATCTGAGACAGTCATCCTGCCAGAAGCTCAGTTTTGTTGGATTCGACTGTTTTAATAAGTTTTTTTTTAACATGTATAGTGTTTAATACACCTCATGTGGCTGCGCAAGGAATGGCCGCTTCCTAGCTTATTGGTTCGTCCATCAGGTGAATATGTGTTTTTTTTCATTGGTTGGTTTTGCCACAGGTATCTAACAGGTTTCCTGATTGGACTATTGTTAGCTAAGGAGTTCCTCCTATCTCAGGTAAAAAAGGTGTCATTGTTTTGTTAATCTCTCTCTCGCCTCTATCTCTCTTTTGCTTTATCTTGCCTCTATCTTTCTCTCTACTCTCTTCCCTCCCCCCCACATCCACTACTCCTCCCCCCCCCCGCGCCCCCACCCCCCCCCCCCCCCCCCCCCCCACCCCCCCCCCCCCCCCCCCCCCCCCCCCCCCCCCCCCCCCCCCCCCCCCCCCCCCCCCCCCCCCCCCCCCCCCCCCCCCCCCCCCCCCCCCCCCCCCCCCCCCCCCCCCCCCCCCCCCCCCCCCCCCCCCCCCCCCCCCCCCCCCCCCCCCCCCCCCCCCCCCCCCCCCCCCCCCCCCCCCCCCCCCCCCCCCCCCCCCCCCCCCCCCCCCCCCCCCCCCCCCCCCCCCCCCCCCCCCCCCCCCCCCCCCCCCCCCCCCCCCCCCCCCCCCCCCCCCCCCCCCCCCCCCCCCCCCCCCCCCCCCCCCCCCCCCCCCCCCCCCCCCCCCCCCCCCCCCCCCCCCCCCCCCCCCCCCCCCCCCCCCCCCCCCCCCCCCCCCCCCCCCCCCCCCCCCCCCCCCCCCCCCCCCCCCCCCCCCCCCCCCCCCCCCCCCCCCCCCCCCCCCCCCCCCCCCCCCCCCCCCCCCCCCCCCCCCACCACCACCACCCAGCTCACCTTTAGTTCCTTTTGTCTCGGCTCATCTCCCAGTAATAAAGCAAGTGCCATGTGCTCTGTGACTGTTTCTTTGCTTTAAACTTTTCCAATAAAACTTTGTGAAGCACTGAGTCGTTTTCAACTCGTTCCTGGACTCCTGAAAGAACCTGCGGATTCGAAAATAACCAGATCCAACAGTTTCCAATGCAATACCTCACTGGCAGGGATTTCTCCCCATTCCACTCTGAAATGAGGACAACATTTTGTTGCCACATTTCTAGAGTCTCTAGCAGCTACATGCAGCTGGTTGACGTCTCGTAGAGCTGAAATGGACCTCAACATTGATTCCTTGAATATGCTGTCTATTTCACCAAGCTTGCCAAAACAACTTAAATCTTGCTTCACATCCTTGGCAATGCTGGACAGCAGAAAGCAAAAACGAAGGGAAATAAATTTCATGAGGTAAGTTCATACATTAAGATGCAGGCTGACTTCATATTCCAAGTCCGCCATCAAATCACAGTAGCAGTGATGGAGGAATTGCTCCTTGTCAGGAAGTGGACAGCACACAGGATTTTAAGTTTGCTGGCTTTCAGGCAGGCAAGTGCACAAATCATTAAGCTGTGTAGTGAAAATATGCACACTTCTAGACAACTAAGATAAGCTATCTTTATTAGTCACACGTACATCGAAGCACAGAGTGAAATGCATCTTTTTGCGTAGTGTTCTGGGGGCAGCCCGCAAGTGTCGCCACGCTTCCAGCGCCAACATAGCACGCCCACAACTTCCTAACCCATACATCTTTGGAACGTGGGAGGAAACCGGAGATCCCGGAGGAAACCCACGCAGACACGGGGAGAACGTATAAGCTCCTTACAGACAGCAGCAGGAATTGAACCGCTAACCGCTACACTACTGTGCCTGGTTATTGGGCAGGAGGGTTGTCCCTGTTTGCCATTTTGAACATATCCCTGTCCCTGACCAATTTCTTCCTTCTTTATCGAGTGTTGCCTGAAATCAGGCATTAAAAGGGAGGAGCATTTATTCCACGAGGCAAAGTACACTGGGGCTGATATTCTGTGTGTTGCTTTTGACACAAAAAAAATAGATGAATAAAAACTGAAAGCTGCAGTCAGAGTTTCCCACCTGCTTCAAGGGGTCATCAATCATACCGGTGCCCAAGAAGAGCAGGGTGAGCTGCCTCAATGACTATTGCCCAGTAGCACTCACATCTACTGTGATGAAGTGCTTTGAGAGGTTGGTCATGGCTAGAATTGACTCCTGCCTGAGCAAGGACCTGGACCCGCTGCAATTTGCCTGCCGCCATAACAGGTCCACAGTGGATGCAATCTCACTGTCTCTCCACTCGGTTTTGGAGCATCTAGACAACAGCAAAACATACGTCAAGCTGCTGTTTATCAATTACAGCTCAGCATTCAACACCATCATCCCCTCAGTACTAATCAACAAGCTTCAAAACCTGGGCCTCTGTACCTCCCTCTGCACCTGGATCCTCCACTTCCTTATCTGGAGACCACAGTCATTGCGGATCGGTAGTAACATCTCCTCCTCACTGATAATCAACATAGGCACACCTCAAGGATGCGTGCTTGGCCCACTGCTCTACTCTCTCTACACTCATGACTGTGTGGCAAGGCACAGCTCAAACACCATCGATAAATTTGCTGATGACACCACTGTTGTTGGCAGAATCTCAGATGGAGATGAGGAGGCGTACAGGAGTGAGACAGATCGGCTGGTTGAGTGGTGTCACAACAACCTCGCACTCAACGTCAGCAAGATCAAGGAACTGATTGTGGACTTCAAGAAGAGGAAGACGGGAGAACACACACCGGTCCTCATTGAGGGGTCAGCGGTGGAAAGGGTGAGCAGCTTCAAGTTCCTGGGTGTCAACATCTCAGAGGATCTATCTTGGGCCCAACGCATTGATGCAATCACGAAGGCGGCACACCAGCAGTTCTACTTCGTTAGGAGTTTGAAGAGATTTGGTACGTCACTAAAGACTCTTGCAAATTTCTATAGATGCACAGTGGAGAGTATTCCGACTGTTTGCATCAGCACCTGGTATGGAGGCTCCAATGCACAGGATCGCAAGAGGCAGCAGAGGGTTGTAGACTCAGCCAGCTCCATCACGGGCACAACCCTCCTCAGTGAGGATATCTTCGAGAGCCGGTGCCTCAAGAAGGTTGCATCATCACTAAGGACCCTCACCATCAAGGACATGCCCTCTTCTCGTTCCTGCCATCAGGAAGGAGGTACAGGATCCTGAGGAACCACACTCAACAATTCAGGAACAGCTTCTTCCCCTCCGCCATCAGATTTCTGAACGGTCCATGAACACTACCTCGTTATTCCTCTTTTGCACTATTTATTTTGTAATTTATAGTCATTTTTACGTCTTGCACTGTACTGCTGCCACAAACCAACACATTTCACAACATACCTCACTGATAATAAACCTGAGTCTGATTAATGATACTAAAAAGCAGAAAGGTTTCCATGCTGAGTATGGATTGACAATAAAAAAATGAGAAGTGAGAATAAAATGCCACTTTTCTCTCATGGAACCTTCTTAAAATTTTAAGGAACTCAGGCATCTTTCTACAGCTCCAAATCAGAAAGCAGAAATTTTTTATTCCAGATGAGAAATATAGTTATTGGATTTAATATTCTGAAAGATAACCAGGTGACTGATAGTTTTTCAGAGAGAATGGATGGAACAACCATTTCTTTGTAAATTCCAGTAGAATAGCCAAGCCAGTAGGCGGTCACTGAAGAAGCAGATGTTGAAAAGAAGCTGCCAGAGATTTACGTAGGAACTGATGACATAGGTATGAAAGTGGTTGAGGTCCTACAGTGATTTCTGGATCCAGGGAAGAAATTGAAGACCAGGAGCTCAAAAGATAGTCACCACTGTCTTGCATCCAGTTCCATGTGATAATGTATAGGGACAGTAAAATTAATTACTGAAGAAATAGTATAAAAGTCTTAGAGCAAGCAATTATACTTGCAGAGTTGAAGAGCATAAAATGAGAAAGGTTGCAACACAACGCTGAGACCTTGCTGTGAGGATAACTAATAAGGTATCTTTATTAGTCACATGTGCATCGAAACACACAGTGAAGTGCACCTTTTGCGTTGAGTGTTCTGGGGGGCAGCCCACAAGTGTCACCACGCTTCCGGCGCCAACATAGCACACCCACAACTTCCTAACCTGTACGTCTTTGGAATGTGGGAGGAAACCAGAGCACCCGGAGGAAACCCACGCAGACACGGGGAGAACGTTACAAATTCCTTACGGACAGTGGTCGGAATTGAACCCGGGTCTCTGGCGCTGTAATAGCGTTGTGGATGTAATTTAATAAAATGGGTGGTGGGATGGCGGAGAAGGAAAGGGAAACTGCATAAATTTAAGATTAGGACCAGTGATAAAAGGGTGCAAAGAGAACTGGGAGAGATAAATCGCCTTACTGTGAAGAGTATTTAAATTAGGGGAGATCAGACAAAAGGGAAATGAAAGATAAATTGAGATGGGTTTGGACTTGCTGTGATTAGTTGGCTATAGTCTGTCAGGTTGGTGAGCATTGGGGCAAAGCAAGCACGTAGAACAGAGAACATTACAGCCACAGTACAAGGCCCTTCAGTCCATGATGTTGTGCCGACAATTGTAGGATTATCATTTGTAGTCATAGCCAAGAGCTGACTCAATCAGGAGAATGAACACAATACTCTTGGCTACAACGTATTTAGAAATGATATGGAATGAGAAACGGTGGCAGAAATGATCAAAGACTACTGTTACAGCATTCAAAAGAGAAAATATATTTGAAGGTCAAAGAACTAATTTGGTGAGAATTAAGTATGGAAGGAATATCTATTAGACTGCTAAATTTATTAGGACTTTATAGTAAATATGAACAGGAGTAGAGTTTACAGCTCCTCGAGTTATTCAGTAAGATTGGAGGTGATCCTATGCTTCAAATGCACCTTGGCATCCAACCCCATATAAAAATTTATCTCCAGTTCCAAACACACACATTGATTAAGGACTCACAGCACACCAAGGAACAGAGTTCCAAATTTTCACAGACCTCTACATTCTGTAGGCGAATAAAAAGTAGGAAGGTAGTAGAAGAGAAAAGTTCTGGGAACGTTGCAGAAAGATGCCAGAATTTTACAGGCACATTAATGAAAGATTTCAATAGTTTCAACATGAACTGGAAAAATAAAGGACACAACGGGGTATGCCATAAAACTTGCTTGATTAATATGCTTTCAGCCCAAAGAGAAAGATAACAAGGCAGGATTGAGTTCAGAGGGTATCCTTCATTGGAAAGGATTTGAAAGGGGTGATTTCAACATCATTAGATTTAGAAAGGTTAAGAAAACAGTCTAGGGTAAATTAAATGTTATAAATAACTAATTTCAATTAATTGAAAAGAATCTGGCAATCAAAGATTGCCAAGTAAAACAGTGAAGGAAAAATGAGAAGCCTTCAAGAGAGGAGAACGGTCGGACTCCTGTCATCCACTACACCACGTACAAGCCACAAGTCGGGAGCATGATGGAATATTCCCTAAATAACTGTGACATCAATCATAGCAACAATACAGCACAATATAGACCCTTCGGCCCACCATGTGCCAACCTTTAAACCACACCTAAGACTATCTAACCCCATCCTCCCACATATCGCTGTATTTTAAATTCCTCCAAATGCTTATCCAGTAATCTCTTGAATTTGACCAATGTACTTGCCTCCATCACCGCCACAGGCAGCGCATTCCATGCCCCAACCACTCTCTGGGTAAAAAAATACCTCCTCTGATATCTCCCTTGGACTTCCTATCCATTACTTTAAAGCCATGCCCTCTTGTCTTGAGCATTGGTGCCCTGGGAAAGAAGCGCTGGCTGTCCCCTCTATCTATTCCTCTTAATATTTGGTACACCTCTATCCTGTCTCCTCTCATCCTCCTTCTCAGCAAAGAGTAAAGCCCTAACTCCCTTAGTCTCTCCTCATAATGCATACTCTCTAAACTAGGCAGCGTCCTGGTAGATCTCCTCTGCACCCTTTCCAACGCTTCCACATCCTTCCGATAACGAGGCGACCAGAACTGGACACAGTGCTCTAAGTGTGGTCTAACCAAAGTTTTTGTAGAGCTGAATCAACTCCACTCTGGATACCCCGGTCGAATTGATCGGCACCCCATCAACCACTTTGAACATTTATTTCCCCCCACCGTCAGTGCACAATTGCTGCAGAGTATCTTATCTACAAAATGCACTGCAGTTACTGATCCAGGCCACTCCTGCAGCAACTACTAAATCCACAAGCTCTAACACCAAGAAAGACAAGCACACAGATGCATGGAAACCATGGGGACACAATGACCTGCAAACTCCCTCAAGTCACTTACACAATATCTCGATTTGAAAATGTAATCACTGCTGCTACATCATTGCTTGGTACATGTTCCGGAATTCCTTCCACTACAGCACAGTGGAATTACCTTCACCAGAAGGACTTCACCACTCAAGACGTTTATGGACAAATAGCATGGAAACAGGATGTTCAGCCCATTGAGTCCATACTGATCATCAAGCACCCATGTACCCAGTCCTACAGTAATCCTATTATATTCTCCCTGTTGTTCCCATCACAGGGAGAAGGTACAGACTCCATTCAGGACAGCACCAGTGTCAGGATTGGACCCTGGTCGCTGGAGCTGTGAGGCACCAGGTTGCACTAATGTGCTGCACCACCACTTCCTCAAGGGCAGTTAAGGCAATAATAGTTGGCATTTCCAGCAAGACTTAAATCCCCAAAATGAATTAAAATTCCCAGTAGACCAGTGATATAAACACCAAACAGAGACATAATAATTGTGGCACAAAGATGATGGGATAAGTGGATCTGTGTGTTGTGTTATCTCTGATAGATGACAGCCCCCAAAATACAAACATTTTATATGTGCATTGACTCTAATGTATACTATAGCAATGCACTGGACAGATTGTAAGTAATTAGCTCCTGGACGGGTTGCAGGAGCAGTGAAAGACATACTTTCTACAAGGACCTTCAGGAAAAGGTCTGCCATATGCAGTCCATCCCTGATGAAAATAATGTTATGTCACTTTTATCAGTGAACATACAGATACTAACTCATAGGAGCCATTCACTTTTTCAATGATTATATATTTTCTGTAATGCTCAATGAAAAAATTGCAAAGTATCATAAATGTGAATTAACTTTATTCAACTGTTTATTGTTGATGTGGATGTTTTTATGTGTTTCATTGGTGTGAATTTCACATGCCACAAACTAACCTACTTTAGTTTGGAAAGTAAATCTACAATAATCTGGATAAATCATTCACACCAATGCATAACCGTGTAGTCTCCTCGCTGAGCTTTCAGAATTTTGGAAGATCCAAGTCCTGCATCTGTGATTTAACATCAGAGCCAATGTTGTCTTTACTGGATTTGCTTAAGGCTCACAGTTTTATCTTGTATTTGATCCCCTAAAATTGGGTGGTACCAGCCTCAGAACGTTGTCAACTGCCTAATCACTACTAATCCCATAAATGCAATTGGCATTATCCAGCAGTCCTTGTATCTTTAATCAATCCAGCTATTTCAATAATGCAAATCTATATGGAACCCCACTGTTACTTTAGGTCAGTGTAAAGCATATTTGTTGGACATTTCTACAGGGAATAAGGAATATGCTTAGAAAAAAAAGCAAATTGTATAATAAAAACAAATGCCAGAATTATTCAGCAGATCGGGTTTCCTGTGAATGCCCTGAAGTTCACCAATATAGTATTGGATTATGGCATCGTACTTGCGTTTATGTTACATGTGTACAGGCCTGTATATACTACTGCCAGAAATATTTCTTCATCAAGACCACTGATCAGGCCAAGCTTAGAACAATGGGCATTTGTGATCTCAATTTCTTCATCACTGTTAACAAATAGAATCATAGAACAGTACAGCACAATACAGGCCCTTCGGCCCACAATGTTGTGCCAACCTTTAAACCTCAGACTATCTAACCCCTTCCTCCCACATATCCCTCTACTTTAAATTCCTCCATATGCCTCCTATTCTTCCAGTAATTTTCTTTTTGATTTCTCTTGAATTTTATTTGTACTTCTCTTGAAGCATGTATCACTACTAGCATCAGCTTCTAGTAGAACAATGACAGTTGGTACTCCAGTGAGAGGTGCTCATCAGATTTGCTGGAGGGTGACAATTTGTCTTCCTCTGAGAGAGCAGATGGTGCATGAGAAGTAAATAAGCTCACCTATCCAAATGAGTACAGGAGAGTCATCACATAATGTTCAATGCACTTGGGCACCATCACTGCATGTGGGCAAGATGACAGAACATATGGAAATTATGGAGCATCCGAATAAAATGGTATGATGTGGGTATCCTGGGAATTCAGACATAAGGAAAGTGATGATAGGAGTGTAATTTACACCAAAAGAGTTTAAAACAGCTTCGGTGCTCAACCACCATGGTATGCTGAATGCATGTTATCTACCATTGTCAGTTCATTGTCATAATAATGCACATCATCAAGTGTGATGTGCGCGGGAAGCACATTAATAACGTGCACAGAAAACTGTGTAAGTGAAACTTAAAGGGATTCAGATAATTCAAAGGAAGTGTCAGAGAAGGATGTAAAGATGTTTGGAGCATTAGGAGAGACTCAGAAGGTATTTCAATACATGCGCAATAAAAAAAACTCAAGGATTTAACTCAGGACTCACTGCTCAAAACCTGTGTTTGTTGGTTCCTGAAGTGAAGGCAGTGATATAATAGTGGTTGCAACTATTTATTTTCTGTGTGCCACTTCCCAGAAATGTAAGTATAGTACAGAATTGTAGCATACCTGCAAAAAAAGTGGTGAGGAGGATTTGAGGGCACAGTATTACAAAAGTGACCGGCTATGACAGCATAATACCCTGCGGTGGCTGGGTCCAACTGACAGGAACAGCTCTGCTCAAGCTGCCTGACAGTTCATCACAAAGTTTCCCAATGTCACTGTTAACAGATAAATCAATGCTCAACTACAGTTGATCAGTTGATGAAACATAAAATGCAAGGAACCCAATACAGGCTGCTGATGACTCAGGCACTGCAAGCAGAGCATCCTATCACTGGGGTGATCTGCATTCAGCCCTGTATATGCCATTTAGTCTGTTGTCTTAGCTTCCATTGAGCTTGGTAGCCTCCTCAGGCAATAATCCTTTGCTAATGTGAAATGTGTACACTTTCCCCGTATCAATATGATGAGAGTATGATGGGTCTGAACAGAAGGGATGTGATGGGCCTACAGTTCCTCTAAATATCCTCCACCAAAGGTCCAAAACTTCAGATTTCCAGCATCTGGAAATTTTTCTTTGATTTTCACTTGTTTGATTGTGGTTATGCTGAGGTTTTGTCTGTGGACCCATTTTTTAGACTCACGGTTTGCATGCCAAGGTGGAGCAAATGAAGGGAGGAGACGAATTTCTGACGGCAGCCAAATTTGAGAAAGATTCTCCACAGTCCATCTCAGTTGACAGAATCAAAGACATTTGTAATATCATAGTTGATATGCAGTGGAGGATATGTGCATTTTGCCACTAAATGGTCAGAACTACATTATGATTTGGGGAGCAATTCTGGTTACTGGGAGGCCACAACTGAGGAAGACCCAATGATGACTTTCCCTGTGATGGACAGTAAAGAAACCCCTCTGTATTTACTGCAAATGGATTTGTCCCTTTTTCTTGAAGAAGTTCATAAATATTGAGGCCCCCAGGAAAGTTCTCCTCTTTCCAGACTTGGGAAATGAATTTGTGTCTGAAATTCCTCTCCATCAAGTTTTAGAATTTCAGCAAGGATTCTGTCTGCTTGAACCCAGATAAGTGTGAAGTGGTTCATTTTGGTAGGTCAAATATGTTAGCGGAATATAGTCTTAATGGTAGGACTCTTGGCAGCGTGGAGGATCAGAGGGATCTTGGGGTCCGAGTCCATAGGACGCTCAAAGTGGCAGCGCAGGTTGACTCTGTGGTTAAGAAGGCATATGGTGTATTGTCCTTCATCAATCGGGGAATTGAATTTAGGAGCCGGGAGGTATTGTTGCAGCTATATAGGTCCCTGGTCAGACCCCATTCGGAGTACTGTGCTCAGTTCTGGTCGCCTCACTACAGGAAAGATGTGGAAGCCATAGAGAGGGTGCAGAGGAGATTTACAAGGATGCTGCCTGGGATGCGGAGCATGCCTTATGAAAGCAGGTTGAGGGAACTCTGCCTTTTCTCCTTGGAGAGACGGAGGATGAGGGGGGGCCTGATAGAGGTATATAAAACGATGAGAGGTATTGATAGGGTAGATAGTCAGAGGCTTTTCCCCACGGCTGAAATGGTTGCCACAAGAGGACACAGGTTTAAGGTGCTGGGGAGTAGATATAGAGGAGATGTCAGGGGTAAGTTTTTTACTCAGAGAGTGGTGAGTGCGTGGAATGGGCTGCCGGCAACGGTGGTGGAGGCTGATATGATAGGCTCTTTCAAGAGACTGTTAAGATTGGTATATGGAGCTGAGTAAAATAGAGGGCTATGGGTAAGCCTAATAATTTCTAGGGTAGGGACATGTTCGGCACAGCTTTGTGGGCCGAAGGGCCTGAATTGTGCTGTAATTGTTCTACGTTCTATGTTCTATGAAGCCTCATTGTTTAACAGTTGACATCAAGCCTATCTATCACTTGTGTCTCTAGACTGGCATCAAGACGCAACTAGGTGGTGTATTGTGGGATGAAGTCAAGGACAGAGTCTCTGTTGAGAAGTTTTTCCATACGTCTCTTCCAATGGTTGCTAATTGCCTCCCTATCCCAGACACGTTCTTTGTTATTGGCTGCCTGCTTTATTTACTCCTAAATTGAACCTACTACACTGTTTGCCCCTGACATCTGAAAGGCCTGTGTTTGTACCCCTGACCTGAACATTTACTCAGAGCGAGCTGCATTAGTAATACAATTTGGGCAGGCACAGGACCAACAGAATTGATCCTCAATGAGTAGCCCTTTTCCATAATGAGGTGGCTGGCAGAAGTGGGAAAAGTAATTTTTGGGGATTGCATTGAATGTGCCAGTTTGGCAAATGCAGTGGGTTGCACTAATCAAAACAGAATATCATTCCTCTCTGCAGCAGTACTGGATATCAAGAATACAGAGGTCTTTCTTTGAACTCATGTTGGTAATCAGCAAATAGTTAAGAATATCAGTTTTACTTTAACTAATGTATTACCACACAACTTAAGTCAAAAATCTGGCGTGGTTGTGGCGGTAAGCAAGTTTAATAACATCCCATCTAATTTTATTACCTACCTGCCCAATTTCACCAGTTTAATGACTTATTTCAACACTGAAGGAATTGCTGATCGTCCCACCTGAAGCCATGTCTTCAAAGTTCACAGACAGCAGCACAGAACTTCAAAATTATCTGACTACTTATATTATTGCCACTTTTGGTTTAGATATACTGTTTACATTTCCAATTATTTAATCAAGTGCCTGCCTTAGCTTTGCACATGTTTTTCTTACAGCAAGCTAGATCTCATTGGTTAAAACTGATCATTAGATCTCTGCATGAGATATTTGTGAACCACAGTGAGCTGCCAGAAAGGTCCTTGTAAAACTGTGATGCACAGTTCTCTGTGACTTGCACTGATTTGCAATGGATTGCCCCTGAAATAGATCATCAAAAGAGATCCTGCGCTATTAACTGTAAGATCCAGAGCAACAGGAACACAAATTAATGTTTGGAGATCTGACTGCCAGAGAACGGAGCAATTGATGCTACCCTGCTTTCAATGCATGAGAAGGAAATGGTGATTACAGTTGGATGATGAGAAAACAATCCTGACAATGCAAGGGGGAAAAACCCACGTCAACAAAATATAGGATAATCATAACAAGAAGGATAAAACAGGCATTACATTTTGCATACAGACACATTCGATATTGAATGAATGGTGCAAGCACACTGTGAGGCTGACAAACCTCAGGTGTTAAAATCTCTTTTAAAATGTGTTAACACTTTTGCTTTTAATACCCTCATGGATGAAACACAATCTGTCATTTCTGGGGGTTGCTGACAAACACATTCAGCAGGGAGAATTGGTTTGTCTGTCAATAGGAACAATTTACAGTCTGTGCTGTGAACAGACTATGTGGTGTCACCTGCTTTGGTATCAGACAAATCAATAACAGGGTGATGCAGAAAATAACTGTTCAGTATAGTATTGAACCAGTCAGGCAAGACAAAGGAGAGCCTGTTTAAACTTATACATGTGACACTGGTGGATTCAAGCTATAAGCTCCATTCATCAATCACACAAACCAATGGAATTATAGACTGGAGAATCAATGTTTGGGGTTGTAACCCAGTTCCTAACCAATGCCCCTTTTCAACACGGCTCGTCACTGTTAATTCCGAATTGGTGAGCTTACCTTCAGTATTAGTCTTAACACAGTGATAGTACTCTTGTTAACAAGCTAAAAGGTTATCATTCAAGCCTTATTAATCCAAGACCTTGTGTGTTTGCTCACATTGACATAAGAGATTCCATGGTAATATTCTGAAGGAGGACGTCCTGGATAACACTTACCCTTCGACCATTGTAGTGTCCTTATTGGTTTTAGTACAAAACAGAGACAGTACAGAATAATACTTGGAAAATTCTAAAAGGAGAAGTTTAAAGGCAGTGTCTGGTTTATCTGAGAATCTCCTAAGGCGGACATGATCAAATCCATCACAAATGACATTGCACATGTTTACATCTTCTACACTGCTTCTCCCTTTAAAAGGACTGAAACTAATTTGACATTTCCAAGGCAATTTTTGGAACTGTACATATCACCACAATCTCTTTGATATTCCACCTTCTCATCTCCAACCCACCTTGAGGTCTCAGCACTAATCACGTAATCTCAACTGCTTCTCTTTACAGCATGTGTTCTGATGCTTAATTTGCTTCATGTCTTTTTACCACCATCCCTTCTGGATTTAGTTGAATCAAATGCAAGCATGCCCTAAATCTTCTGTGCATCAGTATCTCTGCAGGAATGTAACTGGTAGTGGAGTTGGACATCGATCTATAGCTCAGAAGAAAATCTGTGCATCAATGATTCATAGTAATACTTGATCAGCTTTCCAGAGCATTCTTCTTTGGTGCTGCTTTCAATTAATGTCAAAATTTCTTACATACTCCAAGGCTGGATGGTAAGGAGATATGAAGTGCTGTTTGGTCATAAATGGCACAAAATGAAATTGTGGACCATTATCTGATATAGTATCTCTGGAAGACCATAATTTGGAAAAATGGATCTCAGTTTTTCCATAGTACATTCAGTGATGGTGCACGATCGCAATATTTTAACTCAAACCATTATGATCCCAAATATGATTGCTAGTGCCTCCTTCTCAATCTGAGCAGAGTTTTTTTGCCCAGTGTTAGTGTGTATAAATATACCAACAATGGCTCGTTCCTGGCCATTATGCATAATGCAGCTTATCACTGGCCCAAACCGTTATTAAAGGTATCGCACATGAACTTCAGTACATGGCACATCACACTGCACCAGCAGAGATTCACGACTGAGACTTCTTGCGTCAAGGTTGCACACATTCTGCCGTTCCTTTCTCTGCATGGTTCCACCTTCAATGGTTGATGTATCGCTGTCAATACGGTTGTGAGATCAAGCAAAAACCAGAGATGACTTTGAATCATACTGAAAAAGGATGCACGTTCAGTGATATTTGACCTCACCTTCTACTTTGTGTTCAATCTTGTGCAAATAAACTACTACATTCTACACAAACCTTCAATGTTGTGGTTATGAAACTCCTGAACATCTCAAGTATTCAGGGATTTTCTTCTGTAGAAGTTGCAATCAAGCCATTATCATGGTTACTGACAAAGTTGTGCCCTGAAACGAGTTTGAGTGATGATTTCACACCAAAAAGTAACTCATGTATAAAGCCCTTCATGAGTGTTAATTGTTTGATAGTGTTGGCTTTCTTTATCCACATTTAACTGTGCCAATGTGTGGGACCTCAGCCACTGCCAATTTGGCATAAGGACCCTGTGACATGCGCAAAGCAAATTGTTTGCCATCCAAAAGTCAATTGAGGGTTAACTTATAATTTCCACAAAACCAGACAGTTTTATTTGCTTTGGGAACCGGAACAATGGGTGTCACCCAATTACTGGGCAGTTTTAACTGACACAGTGTATTATTTGGGTATTCCTCCACTACTTGAATGAGCCCTGACATCTCTGGATGACCCTGTAATCTCAGTCGTTGAGGCTGGCGTCCGGGCATCCTTCAATAGGGTGATTCCATGAAAGGTGTCTGGTGCAGATGGCGTACCTGGCCAAGTACTAAAGATCTGTGTAGACCAGCTAGCCGAAGTATTTATGGACATATTCAAACTCTCACTTCTGTGGTCTGAGGTTCCCACCTGCTCCAAACAGGCATCTATTGTACCAGTGCCCATGAAGACCAAGGTGACCTTCCTCAATAACTACCATCCAGGGGTACTTACATCAACTGTAATGAAGTGCTTCGAGAAGTTAGTTATAGTGCAAATCAATTCCTGCCTCAGAGACGACCTAGATTCACTCCAATTTGCCTACCACCACAACAGGTCAACAGCAGATGCGATTTCTCTGGCTCTTCACTCTGCTCTGGACCATCTGGACAACAGGAACACATACGTCAGGCTGCTGTTCATCAACTACAGCTCAGTGTTCAACACGATCATCCCTTCCAAACTCATCATCAAGCTTCAAGACCTGGGCCTCTGTACCTCCCTCTGTAACTGGATACTCGACTTCCTCATCGGCAGACCTCAATCAGTGAGGATCGGTAACAACATCTCCTCTTGGCTGACCATCAATACAGGTGCACCTCAAGGCTGCGTGCTTAGCACCCTGCTCTACTCTCTATACACACATGACTGTGTGGCTAAGTACAGTTCCAATGCCATATACAAGTTCACCGATGACACCATTGATGAGTCAGCTTACCAGAGCGAGCTAGGATAACTGGTTGAGAGGTGCCACAACAACAACCTCTCACTCAACGTCAGTAAAACTGAAGAGCTGATTATTGACTTCAGGAAGGGGAAGGAGGGTGAACGTGCACCAATCTATGTTGGGGGATCAGCGGTGGAGAGAGTCAGCAGCTTTAAATCCCTGGCATTAGCTTATCAGATGACCTGTCCTGGGTCCAGCAATTGAAAGGAAACCACACCAGCGTCTTTACTTTCTTAGGAGGTTAAGGATGTTCGACTTATCACTGAACACTTGAACAAACTTCTACCGATGTACTGTTGAAAGTATCCTGATGGGTTGCTTCACCGTCTGATACGGCAATTCGAATGCACAGGAAGCTGCAGAGAGTAGTGGACTCTGCCCAATACATCACGGGCACATCCCTCCCCACCATCAAAAGTATCTAATGGAGGCACTGCCTCAAGAAGGCAACATCCATCATCAAAGATCCCCACCATCCAGGCCATGCCATCTTTTCACAGCTACCATCGGGCAGGAGGTACAGAAGCCTGAAGTCCCACACCACCAGGTTCAAGAACTGCTACTTCCCTTCAACTGTTTGGTTCTTGAACCAACCGGCACAAGATCACTGGAGTTTAGCAGCACTATGACCACTTTGATCACTTTACACTAAATTGGACTTTATTTGTTCTAATTGTGTTCTTTCTTGTAAATATTGTATCTAATTTATGTTTTTCTTGTGAATGCTGCTTATATGATACTATGTGATGACGCTGCAAGTTTTTCATTGCACCTGTGCACACATGTACTTGTGCATATGGCAATAAACTTAACTTTGATTTTGACTTGACTTTGATGGCTCCACACTATTAAAGAGCCTCACCATAAGAAGGATGTGGAAGCTTTAGAGAGAGTGCAGAGGAGATTTACCAGGATGCTGCCTGGATGAGAGAACATGTCTTAGGACAGGTTGAGCAAGCCAGGGCTTTTCTCTTTGGAGCATAGGAAGATGAGCGGTGACTTGATAGAGGTATATAAGATTATGAGGCATAGATAGAGTGGACAGCCAGCACCTTTTCCCCAGGGCGGCAATGGCCAATACCAGAGGACATCCATTTAAGTGGAAGAAAGTTTAGGGGAGATGTCAGAGGTAGGGTCTTTACACAGAGTGGTGGTGCCTGGAACGCACTGCAGGGGGTGGTTGTGGAGGCTGATACAAGAGGGATATTTAAAAGACTCTTAGATAGGCACATGGATGTAAGAACAATGGAGGGTTACGGGCTGTATAGGAGGGAAGGGTTAGATTGATCATGGAGTAGGTTTATATAGGTTGACACAACATCATGAGCCAAAGGGCCCCCTCTGTGCTGTGCTATTCTATGTTTTATGTTCTAATATTGTTTGCCATGGAAAACATCTCCATATGTTCTAATCTGGTCATTTTTTTAAAAAATTACTTATATTTCTTTAGTACCTTTCAGAAGCTGAAAGTGCTTTACAGAAAATGAAATTCTTTTGAAGTCTAGCCACTTTCACGCGTGTCCTTTCTGCATGCTACATTTCCCCAATTGCAGTATTGACGACACACATTGAAAGACCTTTTGAAATGAAAGAACAGCCTCAAAGGATTAACTACCTTTTTCCTGCCCCTGGTTCTGAAACAAAGCCCCATAATCTTCATTATCTTTCTCACCACAGATGTTGCCTGAACTCCTGAGTATTTCCAGCAATTTATTGCTTTTATTCTTGAATATTTGAGTCAGAGTTGAGAAAGAACAGGACAACCTCAGATCAATAGACTCTCTGACGACATAGCCAAAAGTGCAACATTATAGATTTACGCGTTGCTTTCCAGGTCTACCTGCCACCCTGATGTTAAAAGAGATTTGCAATTAGTTAGAGGGTTCTTTGGTAGCAAGAAGGACTGGTCCTTTGTTGAAGTTATCAAAGACTGTTCCATATAGTGAGGTCAAAATAATAAAATGCCTACATTCACATGTTTAAAACATTCTGCAGGAGGGCCAGCATCAGTTTTGTGTGCAGCCTCACCTTTGGATATTTTGCAGTGCGACAAAGCCAAATGCATCATGTGAGATAGAACAGACATTGCAAAGATACACCAAGGTCTTTTTTTCATGATCTCCCACCACTTTCATAGTGAAAATTGCAGAAGAACAAGGTGGGGCCAGGTTGGATTTGGAGTAAGGAGATCGGGCAGGAAAGGACTGGAGGCAGAGAGCAAAGAAACCCAAGAGGAGCGGGAGACCACAGGGAATTGTGAGACTATGAAGATAATCCTGCCGTGGAAGCAATTAGTGCTTGGTGTGGGGAGGTTTGGTTAAGAGGGTGAAGTCTGCTGTGGTCATTTGGAGGGACAAAGGTATTGGTTTATTATTGTCACTTGTACCGAGGTACAGTGAAGAACTTGTCTTGCATACCGATTGTACAGGTCAATTCATTACACAGTGTAGTTACATTGAGTTAGTACAGAGTGCATTGATGTAGTACAGGTAAAAACAGTAACAGTGCAGAGTAAAGTGTCACAGCTACGGAGAAAGTGCAGTGCAATAAGGTGCGAGGTCACAACAAGGTAGATCGTGAGGTCAGAGTCCATCTCATCGTGTAAGGGAACCGTTGAATAGTCTTATCGCTGTGGGGTAGAAGCTGTCCTTAAGTCTGGTGGTACGGGCCCTCAGGCTTCTGTAGCTTCTACCTGATGGAAGAGGAGAAAAGAGAGAATGATCTGGGTGGGTGGGGGTCTTTGATTATGCTGGCTGCTTCGTCAAGGCAGTGAGAGGTATAGACAGGATCCTCCTATAGAGGCAATTGTGAGGGAGGAGAGTGATGGACGGCATGGAATGATAGTTGCCGCTACTGCAATGATCAGAAGAGGTGAGGGCAGCAGTACTGGGAGGGTGGTGTTCTGAGAATCTTCTGTAGAAACAATCGGCAGAGAGAGTAAGTGGGTATGGGGATAAGTTGTGAAGGTGTTGGGATGGGAGAAAGTTTCACTGTATTAATGGTTGGAAAGGAGACGTTGCTTTCAACAGTGATCAATAAGGGCCAGTGAGATGACTGTTGGAGAGACAATCATGAGAGCCTTTCAGGAGGAAAGGAGATAATTTGGAGGTGGTCACATGTAAGGAAGCAAGTGTTCTAGGGTGAGGAGAAGTGGACTGATAAGTCACCATGAAAAGATAAGGATGATACCTACCAGTGAGTAGATGGGCACTTCAGAATCCCCTGTAGCGGCTGTGAAATGGCCAGGCTCCTTTAATTAATACCGCCTTCAGTGTGCAAGGCCCACGTCATCCCAGATCTTAAATACTTGGTAAATGGACATTGCAAGCTGGTTGCCATCACAGCACAAGCTCAAGTGCTTCTGCTTATTTGGTCAAACATGCAGAGGACCCAGATCTAATTTCAGGAAGGTTGTTAGTGGTCTTTTTAGAAAATTCAATTGCATTGTACACAAAAACCAATGCACATTTTGAATACTTGTAATGTAGTGCAGTTAAAAGTCATGGCGGGACGGCAAGGTGAATTTGGTAAGGAATTGTGGTGTTTTGACGTAGATACAAAGGAGAAGTGCAGAGATATTTCCAAATCAGAGTGGTTTGCAACTGAGAGTGGATCTTACAGCTAGTGCTGATTCCATGCAATTGTTGCCTTTGCCCTACTGGGTAGTAAAGGTCAAAGTTTGCTGCATGCTGTTGAAAAATCTTGATTAGTGGATGCTCTTCACAGCAGCCACAGCACACTGGTGTTAGAGGAAGGAAATATTAACTGGATTAGATGGGAAGCTAAAGAAGTCAGTTCTTTTTTTGTCCTGGATGAGTGTTGCTTCAGCTGCACTCATTCAAGCAAATAAATATTCCATTACACTCTCGACTTGCGTCTTGCAAATGGTAGAAAGGTTTTGTGAAGTCAGGTGACTCCTTCATTGCAGGATAACCAGCTATGTGCTCTTGCAACACTCATAAAGGAAAATGGCAAAATGACAACCAAATTCCTATGATTAGTTTTTAGACACTACGATCCTACACGAAACTGGAACATGGTTCTCTTGTGACTACTTGACATTTGCAAAAGCCTGTATATTCAATGAAGGGTATCCTTGTAATCAATGTAGGCCACAGTATTGTCCTTCAGTTTCTCATTTCTATATGAGTACTTTCCAAAATCCATGAAAATATCCAGGTATGTGGTAAAGTTATTTGAATTAGTGTTGAGTTAGGAAAGGAGATCATCTCCATTTCTTCAAACAAGATACCAACTCAGACAAAATAGGCACGTGACTATCAGTGCATTATATGGTAATTCTGTGTAAATATTTTTCATTGGTTGTTGGATAAGGTGTGTGCAAAACAATACAAAAACACTGCACCTTCAGATTATAACAATTCTGGCCCCACTTACACTGGGGTCTTGGCCACAGATGCCAAGGCAAGTGTGTGGAGTTAATGACAGAGAGGAACTAATTTGTCTAAACATTATCTTTCTGTTTTCAAGACTTCTGTTTGTATTTTTCTTTGAACATTTATTAAAATGAATTGTCGAAGTTCCCCATTCAATTTAGCTGTTAATAATTACCATGTATTTGCAGGCTCCTGCCACTTGATGGCTCTGTAAAGTACATTTCTGACAAGTTTCTTTTCAACTCTCTTGCCATATTGTAAATGAGTAAATCATAGTATTGCATGACCACATCAATACTCTAGATAGTTTACTTATAATAAAAATATTATGAAAATCAATACAATTCTTAAATGTTGCTAATATAAACTGGGCTTGTCATTGGAGTAGGAAGTGAAAAAGTCTGGCTGTCTTTCGTAAATTACCCTCACCATACCCAGACTGATAGAGCAGATATTTAAGGTCACTCAATATTAATTCATTACAGCGCATCTGGAACACTAAGACAGATAAGGCCTGGAGCAGATCAACCATGATCATACTGAATGGCAGGGCAGGCTAGTCTAGTCACAGAGTGATACAGCATAGAAACAGACCCCTTGGCCCAATTCATCCATACCAACCAAGGAGCCTTCCTGACATACTACCATTTGCCTGCATTTGGACAATATCCCCCTAAACCTTTCCTGTCCGTGTACCTATCGAAATGGCTTTTACACATGGTAATTATACCCACCTCTACCACTTCCTCCAGCATCTTGTCCCATGTACCACCACCCTCTGGGTGAAAAAACTTGCCACTCAGCTCCCCTTTAAATCTCTCCTCTCTCACCTTAAACCTATGCCCCTAGTTTTGAACTCCCCTACCCTGGGAAAAAGACTGACCAACCACCTTACCTATGCCCATGATTTTATAAATATCTATAACCTCAGCCTCCTTCGCTCCAGGGAAAACAGTCCCGGCCTGTCCAATCTCTCCTCATAACTCAAGCCCTCCAGTCCCAGCAACATCCTTGTGAATTTTTGCCCCCTCTCCAGCTTAATGACATCCTTCCTATAGCACGGCAACCAGAACTGGGCAGAATTAACTATTGAACGGTTCCCTTGTACAATGAGATGGACTATGACTTCACGATCTACCTTGTTGTGACCTCGCACCTTATTGCGCTGCATTCTCTCTGTAGCTGTGACATTTTACTCTGTACTGTTATTGTTTTTACCTGTACTACATCAATGCACTCTGTACTAATTCAACGTAACTGCACTGTGTAATGAATTGACCTGTACGATCGGTATGCAAGACAAGTTTTTCACTGTACCTCGGTACAAGTGACAATAATAAACCGATACCAATACCACAATATTCCAGATGCAGCCTCACCAATGTCCTATACAACTGTAACACGATGTTCCAACTCTCATACTCACTGCTCTGTCCGATGAAGGCATGCATGGCAAAAACCTTCTTCACCGCCCTGTCTATCTGTTTTGCCACTTTCAGGGAACTATGTATTGTGCAATTATGTACTCCGACTCTCTATTCTACAACACCCCGGAGCCTCGCCATTCACTGTGTATGTCCTGCTCTGGTTTAACTTCACAAAATATATCACTTCACACTTGTCTGAATTAAATTCCATCTGTCATTCCTTAGTGCACTTTCCCAATGGATCTAGATCCTTTTGTAACCTTAGGCAATCTTCAATGTCCACTACACCATCAATTTTGGTGTCATCCACAAATTTACTCATCATGCCACTGATATTCTCATCTAAATCGTTAATATAGATGACGAACGAGAGGGAATCGAGCATTGATCATTGCGCCACACCACGGTCACAGGCCTCGAGCCTGAAAAACAACCCTCTACTGCCATCCTCTGATTCCTTCCACAAAGCCATTTTGTATCCAACTGGTCAGCTCACCCTGGATCCCATGCGATCAAACCCGTTTTTTGTCCTTCTGATTTCCCTGTTAGTGTACTCCAACATCCTTTATCCTCCTCAGGGGATTGGCTTGACAACCCGACACGTGCTTCCTTCCTTTTCCTGACCAGAGCCTCGATATCCTTCATTAACTAGCATTCCTGCTGGCCTTGATCTTCATTCTCACAGGAACATGTTGGTGCTAAACTCTCCCTATCTCATTTTAAAAGGCTCCCATTTGCCAGACGTTCCTTTACCTGGTAACAGCCTCTCCAAATCAACCTTTGCAAGTTCCTGGCTCATGCCTTTAAAATTTCCCTGCCCCAATTTAAAACCTTAACTTGTGGATCGGTCTTTTTTTTTTGTTCCACAACTATTTTAAAACTATTAAAATTATGGCCACTGGTCCCAAAGTGCAGCCCGACTGACACATCAGCCACCTGCTCAATCGCAGTTCCAAAGAGGAAGTCGGGTGGGCCACCTACATATTGCTTCAGAAATGTTTTCTGCGCACACTGAACAAAGCCTGCTCCAGACCCAGTTAATATTAGGGAAGTTAATACCAACTACTATTACCACCCTATTATTCCTGCACCTATCTGCAATCTCCCTACATATTTGCTCTGCTAATTCTTGCTGGCTACTGGGGGTCAATAGTATTATCCCACTAAAGTGAACCCCCTTCTTCCCACGAGGCTTCACTGGAGGGTCCCCCAGGAACAGCTGAGGTAGACCCAATTGTTCATTCCATTTCCCTTGATCATTCTGTTTCTGCTTCTAGCTTCCAGCAGCTGTCTCGACCTTCACCTTCCCCTCCCCTATCTGCCTCTTTTTTTCCTTTTTTAGTGTCTACCATCCACCTGCTCCTGTCTACCGACTCCACCCCTCCCCTACCTGGCTCGATCTGCCCATCACCTTTCACTGTCACCCCCCCCCAGCCCACCAATCACCCCTGGCTCCAGTCTCACCACACCTGCTCTCCTCTTACACTGGTTATCTCCCCCTCAAGTCTTAGTCCTGATGTGCGGCTCCGACCCGAAATGTCCACAATTCCTTTGCCCTCCCCCCACCCACAGGTACTGCCCGACCCACCGAGTTCCTCAGCAGATTGCTTGTTTCTCTTTCCAGTTCCCAATTCTACCACTTCAACGTTTCCAACAGTAATTAGTTTCATGCTACATCTAAGCCGTTGCCTTCAACTAACCACCACTTGATTAATACAAATTATGTAAATTCTTAACAACTTTGTATCTGATTATTTAATTATTAACAATAACACAACAAGAAATGCATGGATGTTTATGTTAGCAAAGACAACTCCAAATACCTCATTTCACACAAAGACAAAATTAAAATGAACTGAGGCTTAGGACCAACATCTGAAGTACCTTTCAATGATGCCCACCCGATACATGCCATAATGTTTATTTGTGCTGAAGGAATCTTTTAGATTTTATTGGCTACCTTGTCAATTGTATCTGCTGTGTTACTTCCACCTACAGCAAATAGCACAAATTCTCCACTCCCACTCCCACAATTTTCCAAACATTAACTTCAATGGACAGAAGATTGTGGACTAGGATCATACAGTTTTGGGGTTACACTTCATGTCAATTGCTTGCTTGAAGTAGTGAGAATCATTCTTCTTTGTTTAGAGAGTTCCAGCCCCTGTATGACTATTTCTATAAATGTTTATCTAAAAGCCTGACTTGAGATCACTAAATGAAATGATTTTCATTCTCATCTGTTTAAAATGTAACCTCAGTATTTTGCTGTTCATCAGCAAGGGACCACAGTGGGGAACTCCAGTGGGGTTCCCACTAGAGCATTATTCCTACATACACAGCTTATGAAGCATAAAAATAAATGCAAGTTGTAAAAGAAAAATTCTTGTCTGACGAGAAACCAGAAGATATTCTACACAATTTATTACTAAGTGAGTGGAGCAGCATCCTTATCCAAAGAAACACATCAGCTGAAAGTAAATTTAACCTGATGGAAACATGCCACATTGATTGAAGGCATATTTCTACTTCAATATTGACCATACTGGAATAAGGAATGTCTTAATGTGACTCACACCCAAGAATGGTAGATTTTGCCCATTTTTCTTTTGGGACGGAGTCAATTGATTAAAATTGTCTCTTTCGGTAGCAGTCCGACAGATTTCCATATAGAAAATGTAATTCAAAGTCAAGGATCATGAACAAAAGACAATACTGATATCACTTGTGATTGATCTGGAAGACCTGTGTTGTCTTTTTGGATTAAGGGGGTTCACTTGAATCTAATAATTCTTCTCATTATTTTTGTAATTGTTGTTCTACTAATATCATTTAACATTTTGTATCCATGATACGTCCGTTGTATGTAAACAGTTGTGAATGTGCTTTGAGCAAAAGGAAAGAAATACAGTAAAACTTGTCATTATTTTGTACAAAATGCAATAAAGGGCAAAGGGAAATAAATGTTGAATGATAACATGCCACAAATGCACAGTTTTCAATTCACTGCCTTTAAGGCGGGGAGCCACCTTTTTGAGGTGTTCCAGTCTTTCTGGTAAAAGTCCTTCTATCCTGCTGTTGGATGAGTTCCAGCAATGATGAAAGACCACTGATGTATTTCCAAATCAGGATGTTCTGTGACTTGGAAAGGAACATGCCGATGGTAATGTTCCTAACCAATGGTTCACTTTTCCTTTGTGGTGTTAAAGACCATGGGCTTGGGAGATGTAGCTCAAGAATAGACATCTCTAATACATATTACTTTGAACCCACTGTCTTATTTCATGAAACATCATTGTAGTGACACAACATGAACTGGAGAAAACATTGAGGCAATATTACTCCATGACAGATGACTCAAGCATTGACCTGTTCTGCCCATCAGTGCTGGAGTACATTTCCAACTATTAAACTACAGGCAACTAGAGATCTGCACATATTTTTGAGTTAGTTAAACCATATTAACATTCATGATGCTTACAAAGTAACTTGAGCTTTAATGTTAACCACTGTTTGAATGCAAAGTGACTACCTGATGTTCTGATGTGACAATACAGTGTTGGAGATTGCAGAGGTATAACCACAATCCGACAGGGAGTTCACAACCTCCACTGTGGAGTCAATGGGAGGTACCGCTTGGAAGCTGGTGCTTTCACGCAAGGTTCACACATCTCTCAGCAGTACTCAAAGTAGTTTAGGGGCACAGCATCTGATAACCCACTTATCCAAATTCACAGGAAGATCCACCAAGAGAAAAATCACATTATGGACACATTTTTTTGAGTGAACACAGGTTATATTGGGACCAACAACACTATACTATCTTTAAGAAAGCATGCATTTAATCAAACTTTTTCACAGTTTTATACCAACGATTTCTGAGTATATTCTAGGACTATACCTGGTGTGGCTGAGTGCTAGACCATCTGCTGTAAGATGGAGCGCCGGCAGTCTTGGTGGTTGATACTCTCTGTAATTAAATGAAATTCAATTCAGTAAAGGCACAACAGAACCTAGAACGTGGTCACGGAATATATAATTTTTCCACATTTACAATGACTCAGCTTCCTGACAATACAGCAATGCTTTTGATTTGAATACTAAGCAAATCAAATTTACAATAAAGCAAAATTGCCTTGAGGTTGCTTTGAAAGT